>NC_142602.1:70523494-70823494 GCF_041222555.1 Hakea prostrata
GCTAGGTATGCTACCCACCCACTTGACCCAAGCAAGCAGATTAGAGCGGAATCTTCTGTTTTAGGTCTTTATTTATATACCTCGTAACCGTGTTTTTAGTATCCTAGCCTCCAAAACACCTGAAGCAGAAAACTCATCTCAATGTCTCCTTTGGTGTGGAAGAAGATCTACATTCAACTCTCGAGCTTCCTCTCTCTTGTTCTTCAATCAAAGGTTAGTATTCAATCTATTATACTATTGATTCATTCTTACTATGATCATTCTCTTCTGCGATCGGAGATTATGAGGAAGATATTGCATCTACTGCAATCATATGTTTTAAAATATCTTCTCATTCTATATGCTATGATTTCATACTAAATTCTCTACATGATTTTTCGTGATTTTTTCTTAAACTATGATCTGTGTTCTTATTTAGATTTCTTCTAGCATATTAGATACATCTCTATGATCATTCTTATTCTTGATTCTTTGTGTTCATATACTAGAATGAGGTCTCACATCATCTCTAGTTCATCTCTTTCATTCATGGCTTGTTTTCAATGAAAACAAGCATTTTGTTTCAAATTAGAAAGTCTTGTTTTCCAAAATAGAAACTATGATTCTAAATTAGGAAGTAATGGTTTTAATGGTGCTTGATATCTAAAATATACTTTATAGTCTTGGGACTCCTTGTGTTAGACATTCCCTCCAAGTTTCGATCGCATTCCGGTTTGTGTAGCTTAGGTTTCTGATCAAGATTCTCTTTTTTATTTCGGATTTGCGCCTAGGAGCGGTGGGGTCGTCCGGAGCACTCAACCCAGTCCAATCAACATGAAGCAGCAACTCTCGTTTTTCATCCGTTTAGGCTCCAATCTTTTGGAATCACTTCACATGACTTATACATGTTTTTGTCAAGCTTGTTTAGGTGATTTTGGATTTGTTCCGATCTCTTATTTGAAGACTATAAGTTCGGATTACTAGGTGAGTATTCCAACTCACAATATGCCTATTTACATGTCTTTATGTATTTTGACATGAATGCATGATTTAGCCTCTGTATTATGTTAGTTTCCATTCTGATATTAATCTTGTAAGTACAATAGGATCTTTATTTCCTTATTTTACTCTATGTACTTAATCATGAATGAATACTTATTCATGTATGTTTCTTATTCATTTAATCTTGTCTTATTATACTCTTCATTTGATGAGACATCTTTCGTGGATGATATGACTAAATTATGATTGTGATTGTTTAGGTATGATTTGGGATTGGGGAATGTCCTTTTGACATTTCTTCGTCCTTGGACATCATTGGGGATAGTATGTGCAATGTTTCCAATGTTGCCCTTTGACAGCCTTTCCCCAGATATTTGTTGTCATACCTAGAACTTGTCTAGTAGTGTTTGGCTAGGATATTCCCTTATTATATCAGACCCGATTCGGAAGGGGTGTTGGAGACCCAACGACCGTGGTAGCAATGGGGATTCATGGGCGCTCAAGACAGTAACCAACCCGGTGAGGGGACATGAATCACATTGTGGGGGCCATTTATGGGTAGGGTTGCATATGGATAGACTTGGGCTCATGGGCGCTTAAGACCGGTAACCAACCCGTGAGAGGACATGAGAGCTTCCCGTTTACTATATGTGGATGACCTATAGGGTTGATGAGTCCGTAGTCCGGGACTATGCTGACTCTAGTGTGAAGGATCTTTGAAAGGATCGTCGGGGCGAGGAATGGATGTATCCGGATCCTGAGTTGATATGACTAAGTAGAAGACTTGCATTGGGCTAGGCTTTACCCCGACATACGCCAATACTTAGACCAAACGGTTATGTGAGAGAGCGGTGACTTAACCCCAGCCATTGATTGTCCGTAAGGTGTACCGACCCATTACCAACCGATGATGAGTGAATTGAGACCTACCCAAAGAAGTATGGTGCTATGACTTAAAGCATGTCTGCCAATAGAGACCATCATACATATATAGAGTTAGAAGCATATTTGCATATATTGTTTCATATCATTGCATATATGTTTGTTTGTGAATGCATGTGAAGATGCTTATTGTGTTTGGTTTACTTGCTAAGTTCTTTTGAGCTTACCCTTCAGGGGGACTTGTTTTAGATGACATGTGCGGGTACGAAAGAGAACCCGTGCACCAGCACGAAGAACATTTTCGTACATGGTACAGCTCCGGATGTCCTTGAATAAGGTAATGAGCAATGAGGCAGCCAACACTCGGATTTGGGCTGCATTGATGGCTCCCATTGACGGCAGCCGGCATCATCTTATTCGTCGATGGGATCCTCGCGCTAGATGCCGATCGAAGCTTCAAGAGCATGACCCTAAAGTGAAGAGGATGAAGACTGAAGATGTGGATTAGATTCTCTTGTTTCTTCTAGACTTTTATTTTACTTGTATTAGCTTAGAGCTTGCTTTAGATTTTGATCTACCTTCCGCATATGTTGTGGGGTATATTTCCGCTATACTTTACAGTTGTCTTTTGATTTGGTATCTTCTTATTCCACACTCTGATATTCTTTAGTGATCCTTCTGTGATCCTTTCTTGACTTTTATTGTTAACTTATTAGAATACAATGATTTGTTCTTGCTTTTGATTATGTTATTGTGCTAAATGGATATGATCGTTCCTAAACTTGATCTTTTGGGCTGTGGATCACTTCCCCGGGTAACCCAGATAGGGTATAGGCTGGGTGTATTTGGGTGGGATGTGACAAAAACTAAGACAAGCTCCTAAGCTAATACAAGTAAAAGTCTAGAAGAAACAAGAGAAGTCTAATCAACATCTTCAGTCGGCTCTTCTTCTTCTTTCTTCGTTCTTCATCTTCTTCACTCTTTGGGTTATGCTCTTGAAGCTTCGGATCAGCATCTAGCGCACGATCCCATCGGCAAACAAGAGGATGGCGGCTGCCGTCAATGGGAGCCATCAACGCAGTCCAAATCTGAGTGTTGGCTGCCTCGTTGTTCATTACCTTGTCGAAGAACTTCATGAGTTGTACCATATATGGAAAGGTCCTCTGTGCTGGGGAACGAGTTCTCTTTCAATCATGCAATGTCATCTAAAAACAAGTCCCCCGAAGGGTAAGCTCAAAAAGAACTTAGCAAGTAATCCAAATACAATAAGCATCTTCACATGCATTCACAAACAAACATATATGCAATGATATGAAACAATAAATGCAAATTTGCTTCTAACTCTATATATGTATGTTGGTCCCTATTGGCAGACATGCTTTAAGTCATAGCACCATACTTCTTTGGATAGGTCTCAAATCACTCATCCTTTGTTGGCAATGGGTCCTTCATCCCTCTCAGACAATCCATGGCTGGGGTATAAGTCACCGCTCTCTCACATCACTGTTTGGTCTAAGTATTGGAGCATGTCAAGGTAAAACTAAGCCAAATGCAAGTCATCTACTTAGTCATATCAACTCAGGTCTAGATACGTCTATTCCTACCCTCCCAAGATACTTTCCGGTATCCTTCACACTAGAGTCAGCATAATGCTGGACTACAGACTCATCAACCCTATTGGTCATCCAAAAATAATAGACGGGAAGCTCTCATGTCCCCTCGTAGATGTAACTCACCGATCTCGAGCGCCCATGAGCCCAAGTCAACTATTTGCAACCCTACCAATAAATGGCCCCCGCAATGTGATTCATGTTCTCTCATGGGTTGGTTTCCAGTCTTGAGCGCCCACGAATCCCCATTGCTACCACGGGTCGCTCGGTCTTAATACCCTTCCGAATCGGGTCTGATATAACAAGGACATTCCTAGCCAAAAACTTCTAGACCAATCCTAGGTATGTTAAGAAGTAGTTAGGGAAAGAGTAAGGGGCACCATAGGAAAGTGTCCCATACCACTTCCATTGGTGTCCAAAAATAGAAACGCCAATAGGGCATTCCCCCATTCCACAACCACAACCTAAGCATTCACATCACATCATGATTGCATACAAACCACATTCACATTCATATTCATATCATAGTCCAAATCACATTCACAATACTGTATCATCAATTCTAATATGTAAATAACAAAATGAATATGCTACTGTAGTTGCAGAAGTATCATAATGTAAAGAAAATAAAACATCAGTAGCTAGGTCATGCATTCATATCATAATACAATAAGACATGTAAATAGGCATATTGTGAGTTGGAATACTCACCTCGTAATCCAAACTTATAATCTTCAAATAAGAGATCAGAGAACAGATCCAAAATCATCTAAACAAGCTTGATAAAACATGTATAGGTCATAAGAAGTAAATCCAAGAGATAGGAGTCAAAACAAAGCAAAATTGGAGTTGTTGACTGCCTTTGTCGATTGGGTGGTAGCTTGGTCTAATCGACCACCTAAAACAGTGTTCGACAACAAACACCAAATCGGTCATAACTTCTGCGTTTGAAGTCCGATTGATCCGAAATTCGAAGAGAAACTCCACATAAACATACTAAGACTATCTAGTTTGGATTAGACACCATCCATGATCAAAATCAAGGACTTTATAATTTGGAAACATGACTTTCTATTTTGATCAAAAACATGGTTTTCAATGAAAACAACCATGGCTGCAAAGGAGGATTAAGGATTCACTCAAGAGGATCATTAGAAATAGATTAGAGATGAATACTAACATGAATTCAGATCTAATATGATTGAGAAATCAAATTAAAGGAATGATCATGAAGATATCATATAATCATGGCTAAGAATTCAAGCATGAAGATCATAGCATCAATGGAATGAATGGAGATTCATTCAAAGACATTGAATATAGTAGATCAGCAATGAAAACTAAGAATAAGCATGTCTAATACTGATTAGAAAGGAAAAACCACAGTAAGAAAGAATCATGCTATCAAAACCAATTTAGAAACAAGGAAAATCAAGGAGATTCACCATATGGCTTCAAGGAAGGCATAGAGTGAATGGGGTTTCACTCTAAGACACAAGGATATTAGAGAATAGGTAGTTACCATAGTGTAACACCTTCTCCACAATCAAAACAATGAACTAGAACAGTAGAGAGAAGAGATTAGAGAAGAAAGAGGTAGAATACCAACCTTGAAGATGAACAAGAGAGGAGGAACTTTAGATCTTGCAAGAGTTCTTCAAAATCACCAAGGAGAGGCTTTGAGAGAGGCTTCCCACATTCACAATAGGTTTTAGAAACAAAAGGGGCTAAGGGACACGAAGTCTACTTAAATAGAGCACTAAAAACCCTAAACAAAAGATTTTCTCGGATTCTGACCCTGTAGGTCGATTGACTGGTTGATTGGCCCAGTCTACCACCCAATCGACCAAGCATGTCAGCAAGGCCAAATTATGTATATAAAGGTCCAAACTTCATCAAATTCACATGGGCTTTTCCCAACTCATCAAACAACCTTCCTAGCACATAGGGACACCTTCAAACCATGTCCAAATGGGCTTTAGGTCCATCAACTAAGCTCATAATTATCAAGGTGCAGTTTCTTATCAAACACTGACAATGCTTCCAAGTATGGAGCACCATCATCAAACTCCATGTGTAATATCCAGCCCTATTCTAACCCTGACCCTAACCCGGATACACTGTTGTATTTAGGTCATAAGACCCGAAGCGGTGGTAGAAGAGACTTATGGACCATTCTGATTGATGATCATGATTTGGAGACCGAGCCTATGGACATTGATGATGATACCCCTTGCTTAAATGCATTGTCAGTGTTTAAGGAAAGTCTGCGCATCGGAGAAGATTAATCTAGTTGAAGTACCTAATGACCTTCTATGCACAATCCGAAGGTATTCCTCGAAACTAGACTTCTTGATTGAATTGTAGAAGAAATCCTCACTCAAATTGACCTTGTATAGTCTTTCAAAACCCTACTTGCAGTTGCTGAACTAAACCTATTTTTCTGCAGAGAAACATTTTGGTCAATCCTTTTGGTCGATACCATCGACTAAAAACATCGACCAAAGTTTCCCAGTCTGCCAAGTTAATGATTCCATGGAATATTCCCATTCTATTTATTATAACCTCGAGCCTTGAGCCCTATTGCAATCATTTCTCACCTGAAAACGTGGGGGGAGCTTCCCAAAGCAACTCCTTGGCTAATGTGAAGGGCACCTCACCCAAAATTCCTTGTTTATCATTGATTCTTGTCTACATCTTCCACATCAAGGTATGAATCACCATTCCACTCTCTATCCTACCATTTTCTATTCTTTTCTATTCCTATCTTGCTGATGAGACATTGGAGATTGTGCTGCAACCTTGCAACCACCATTCCAAGTGTCTACACATGATTAACCTATGATCTTCTTAGCCATCCATTGATGCTATGCCTCCATCTCATGCCTAGCATATGTATTCCTTAATTTTTCTATTAACATCATGCTATTTTGTACCAAACTGATTTGTAGGGTATGCTATGTTCATGTTTATCACTACTATATGATTCCAATCGAATTTCTATTAGTTTCCCTAGCTATTACATGTCATTTCCATATCAATGCAATCAATCCCAACTCATGCCATGATGTTTGTCACTTGAACTTGTTAGCTCAATTTGGGGCTTTTTGTTTGGACCATTGTATTGGATAAATTTCTTGACTTATAGTGTCCTACTACTGTTGTTAAGCATTCCTCCAAGTTTCAGATTGATCCGAACACCGGAAAACCAATTTCGGATAGAAACCCCAAAATCCACTATTCTATCCCGAAGAGAATTTTGGTAGATCCTTTTGGTCGATACCATTGACCAAGGACATTGACCAAAGTTGTTGCTGATAGCAACCTTGGCCAGTTTTTGATCCAATTAGTATCCGATCTTCCCAATTTCTTCTCTAACTTATTATTGATGTTTGTTTAGGGTCTTAACAATTCTTTTGGATTATTTCTTGGTATTCTCAATTCATCATCAATTCAACCCAAGGTAAGGATGGTTATCTCCATAAACATATAGATCATCAACTTATGATTTATGTTCTTACTTATGAATAGATACTCTTGATTTCTTTAAATCTTTATAAGACTGTTATAGATGTGTTAGAACAGTAGTATTGAAATCTTCATACTCTTGTCATGTTACATTACTATTCTTGTTTACTTATGTCTATGATGATTCATTTCAATATCATGATTTAACTTTTATGATAAGATGTATTGGATGCATGAAAGATGATGAACTTGAATATGTGATTGCTTACGTATAACTTGGGATTGGGGAGTGTCCTATTGACACTTCGTGTCCTTAGGCATCGGAGGGAATAGTATGGGATGTTCTCCGATGGTGCCTATCGACACTCTCCCGGGTTATTGAATGACATACATAGGACTGTCTAGTTGTGTGGCTAGGTTTATCCTTGTCGTGTCAGACCCGAATCGGAAGGGCATTGAGACCGAACGACCCGTGGTAGTGTATGGTTGGATGGGCGCTCTAGGCCGGTAACCAATCCGGTAGGAGACATAAACCATGCTACGGATACTCGAAAGGGGCCATTTATTGGTAGGGTTGCAAATGGCTAGACTTGGGCTCACGGGCGCTCAAGACCGGTAACCAATCCATGAGAGGACGTGAGATTTTCCCGTTTACTATTTGTTTATGACCAATAGGATTGACGAGTCCGAAATCCGGGATTTCGCTGACTCTAGTGTGAAGGATATCGGAAAGGATCGCCGGGGGCGAGGAATGGACATGTGGATCTGACTTGACCGACTGAGTAGATGACTTGCATTGGGCTAGGCTTTACTGTGACATGTGCCAATACTTATACCATACGGTGATGTGAGAGAGCGGTGACCTATTCCCCTACCATGGTTTTTTAGATGACTTTATCGAACTTCCATGGCAGACTCAAGATATCTTGTATGATTGAGGGGGAGTGACTGACCACCCAAAGAAGTATGGTGCTATGACTTAAAGCATGTCTACCCTAGAGACTAGCATTTATAGAGTTAGAATCATATTTGCATCATATGTTCCATATCACATTGCATTATGTATGTTCGTTATGTGTATGATTTCTAATTATGGAATAACTACCTTACTGAGTTCTTCGAACTCATTCACACCAGAGTTAGCCCCACGGTTGTGCGGGAGCGCGGGAGAGCTGGGTTTACTTCATCCGTACCATTGAGGAGACTATTATTAGAGTAGAGGAAACCCTAGCTTAGTGCCCCATTTCCCTGGTGTATTTTTGGAGTATTTGGACCTGTAATTAACTTGTTGGATTTATCTTTTAAATACTTGGACATGTAACTAACTTTATCACACTTCTTTTCCGCTGCTCTGAGAGGGTGGTTATCATACCTTCTCTCACCTTTTTGATTATGTTCACACTTTGATATTATATGTTTTCTGCACTCTGGTTTATTTAATCTTACCTTATTCATGATACTTAGTATTAAATGTTTTTACCTTGATTATTATTGTTCATGATTATGTCATTGTGTATGTGGGAGGCATGACCTACGAATCTTGATCCTTGGATTGTGGATCACATTCCTGGGTATTCCAAATGGGGTACCGGTTGGGTGGATGTGACAGATTGGTATCAGAGCCCAAGATCAAGTGGAACCCCGACCACAGAAACAATGACAGAACATTCTGAGTCACAGATCCAAAAGTGACTTAAGTACTCTTAGAAGTGAATAATAGATAAGCTGGATTAGAAACAAAAATATTGAAGCATAATTCAATTCATGAATAAGACACAATAATATAAACAAAGTAACTGATCTTCATTAATCACATAGGAGAGTTTTACAGAAATACATCCAAGTTAGCATAAAAGAAAATTCCTAGTACTATCTATATAGGTGATCGACTCCGACAATCTGTCTGACCCCTCCTAGATCTGAACTCCTCCTCCAGTCGTGCAAACCTCTCACCAAGGGTGCACGTGTGTAATTCCATCCTCTCCTGTCGAGCCTCGATCCTCTCAAGTATAGAGTAAATAGATGACTGATGAGAAGCCACATCTGGAGCCTTAGAAGTCGTGTGAGATGAACCTCCGACCTCAGTGAATCGTGGAGTGGGAACCTCCTCATGTCTCGGAGCCCCATCATGACCCTGATCATCATCCTCACCATGCTCATCATCGTCATCACCATCATCATCATCATCAGTACTGCCATCCTCTGAGTCATCATCTCCTAATGCATCATCAATGTCATCCTCGTCATCTGATCTGACGGCATCATGGAGCCCCATCTTCCTGATCAACCATGAGCCGATGTTCTCACCTAAGTTTCAACCCTGAATCATGGGTGTATGCTCCAAGTCCACATCAAAATGCTCGAAAATACAAGTCAAGAGTTGACTGA
The DNA here is from genome assembly GCF_041222555.1 of Hakea prostrata. NCBI lineage: Eukaryota > Viridiplantae > Streptophyta > Magnoliopsida > Proteales > Proteaceae > Hakea > Hakea prostrata. Next base: position 70,532,824 of record NC_142602.1, read on the forward strand.
AAGCCAAGTTCCTATCCCTAGGAAAGTCAATCCGATCAATCATAACATTCTCCATGATGTATGCTAAATCGATCTGCACTCTAGTATACATGCTATAGATAACCAGTGCCTCCATCGCCGACACCTTGCTATGGTGCCTTGCCTTCGGAAGGATGTTTCGCCCGATGATGCGAGCGATAACCCGAGCTAAAGGATGCATCGTGGTACCACACCGGGGCATATAGCAGTTAATGTCATCCCATAGAGTCATGCATACCTCGTATACCTCGTAGGGAAGAAGAACATCAGTGATGTGTGTACCAGCGGGAATCCACCAAATTTGGAATCTCGTACAATCAGGACATCTAAGATGCGAGCCAGTGTCCTAGTGGTGAAACTGATCTCCCTGCCTCCGACCATAGAATCCATGACAATCCTAGAACCATCCCGTGGATCATCCTCTATACGGTAACTCAGGTTACTATAGAAGTACCTAACAAGAACTGGATAGACTGGTTGTGCCGTGGTGTATAAGTGAAGCCAATCCATAGCCTCCAATCTCTCTCGAATGCGAAACACCTCTAAATCATCCACATCAACCAATTGTCCATGCTCGATTGGTATATCATGGAAATAGTGCTCATGTAGAAACTCAGCCATAGGAGTAGTAAATTGCTCCTCGTTTGTAACCTTTGCCCGGGGAACAAGTCCTCGACCTCTATCCACCCGTCGCCCTCCTCTAGGCATAGTGAATCTGTTGAAACAAAGAAAGAAACTCATTTGGATTAGTCCCAATGTATGATTGTTAGATGAAGGGCATTTTCGTAAATTTTCAGAAAATTTTGATCTTGGTAAAATTTTGATTTGATTATTCTAACATATGCATAAGACCTGTATAAGCATGCTAGAATACTTCATTTGGTGAAAATCCATCTTTTTGGCATATTCAAAGTGAAAATTCAGCAAGTAGGAGAGAGAAAATCCCTCCTTTGGCTTGCATTTGTGATTTTTGAAAAAATTGGAATTTGACCGAATGGAGAGTGGGAACACCTCCCCCATAGTAAATCAGTATTGTAGAAATTTATTTCATGTTAAAATTCATTTTGGTATGAAAATGAGACAAAATTTTGTAAAGTTGGGTTTTTGTGAAATGAATAGTGTTGTGATAACCAAAATGAATGCAATCTTGTGTTTGGAACTTAGACTTACTTGAAAAATTATGGAAACATGTTCCTAATCACTTACATGCATGATTCTAACCATTACCAACATGTATTATTTAGTTTTATTGGAAAACACATCTATGGTAAATGAAATTTTCAAGAAAAGAGAAAGAGAATGAGAACCTACTTGTGTTGATGATCAAGAGAGACTTTCAAGAATGGTTGAAGCCTTGAATCAAGTCTTAGCACCTTTGAAAACCCTAGAAAATCATTTTCCCCAGAGCCAAACTCGAAATGGTTAAGTGAGAAATGAAAATGAAATGAAAAGTGGGCCCTTTAAATCTGATTTTTTGCGCGGGATTTATTTTGGTCGATGCCATTGACCAAGAAGCATCGACCAAAGTTGGTCAGTTTTTTGCCTTGGGCTGTTTTTTGGAATTTTTTATTTTTGACTTAACTCCTTTGGATTTTGGGCAATATTGATTTATTTGATTGCTATATTGATGATTCTAACCATGATTTGGTTATCCTATTCGTTGATCAAGTTGTCTTTGTCAGATTTAAAATTTTGGTATCCTTATCTTTGATCCTTGCAAAATGGTCTTACTTAGAAACCGTTTCGTCGGATCCGGCAGCAACGGAAACGAGGAAACCCCTGCTGGGGGCTTTGATCAACAAACACAGGATGATAGCCACACCACGAATGACATCCCTGGTGCCCCCGATATCGGAAGCTTTAGAGATATCGCCAGCGTCATGACCAGCATCAGCAGGCTGCCCAATTTAATCAAATGATGACTGGTTTTTCTACCCTTCGCAATGAGAACCGTGCCGGAGTTGGAACTTCTGAAGCTACAGCCCCTCTTGTGGAAAGATTCATCGGGACACCCCACACCCGTTTGATGGAAAGTTTCTTAAGGTTACAAGTACCTTCTTTTACTGGAGTAACAAAGGACACCCTCTTTCCGAACAAGTGGCTTCGAGAATTGGAGAAGGCCTTCAGACATTTGCAATGTTCTGATACTCAGAAAGTGTTGTTTGCCGAGCAGAAGCTTCAGCAAGAAGCTGATGCATGGTGGGCTTCCACTAGGCCTATCCTTGAGACCTTGAATGCTGGTGTTGTCACCTGGGAGAAGTTTAAGGATGCTTTTTGCAAGAACTACTTTCCAAAAGCTATAAAAGATGCTAAGGAGGCCGAGTTCATGGCCTTAGTACAGGGTACCTTGTCTGTGCTTGAGTATCAGCAAAAATTTGAAGAACTCTTTTTCTTCGCCCCCGAATCCTTTAAGTTTGATGAAGCCAAAGCGAAGAAGTTTTTCAAGGGTTTGCAGCCTTCTATCAAGGCATACCTCACTGTCTTGCCTCTTGAAGGATATGCTCAGGTGGTCCAAAACTTGAAGAAGCTTGAAGAAAATGAGAAGGAAAATGCTCGAGTTCAGAGACCCTGGCAATCTAGGCCCCCTGGCTTTGAAGACCGCACTGATCGGCATTTTGCTAGACCCACTCCTTACTCTGCTCCCGCCTTTCAGCCAAGAAATTTTGGCCAGAATCCTAATTCTCTTCCTGTGAGCTATCATGGTCAGTCCAGTGGAGTCAGACCTCAGGGAGCTACTTATCCTCCTAGACCTAGGATGGTGAATCCTAGGCCAGCATATCAGAGACCTCCCCCTGCTGCAGCTCCTATTGGACCGAGAGACTCCACTTGCTTCCTCTGCAAGCGAGCAAGCCATTATGCTCTTTTCTGCCCCAAGAAGTCAATGCAACCTCAAGCTCCTGTCGTGAAGAGTACTCCTGCTACTACTTCTGCCCCTCCCTCTAGCAGAGTGTTTAGCATATCTGGTGCCGAGTAAGATCCTTGTCACGATGTTGTCATAGGTACTTTGTTAGTTGCTTCTCTTCCCGCATTTGTATTATTGATACGAGTGCATCACACTCATTCATATTGTCACATCCACCCAGCCGGTACCCTATCTGGCATACCCGAGTGTGTGATCCACAGTCCACAAGATCCAGTAGTTAGTAAAATCAACCTCCCACATTCACAACAATATAATCAAGAACAAGACTAAATCAATGTTAACAATATTATTCAAATGAATCATAGTTAAGTAACGAGATAATCATCAGAGTGCGGAAATGATACCAATAGATATATAAATCAAAAGTAGAGTGAGGCGGAATCTCACTCCATGAATACAGCGGAATGTAGTTCAAAAATCAAAGGGATTACAACTGATTCTAAAGACAAGAAAGAAAGATATAATCTAACTAAACTAGAGTCTTTTCTACTTTATAAAGGATGTCCTCATAAAAATAGACTTCATCGATTACGCTCAGACGCTCCCACTCCACAGTAGGGCTAATCTTGGTAACAAGAGAGACCACTCGAGGGATCCTCAAGGTAATCTTCGTAGTCGCCAACACTTTGCGTTTGGTATGCTTCTTCATCTTGCACTTCCTCATAGTGCGCTTCATAGCCATCAAAACCTGTAGAATAATCTAACAAAAGATATTGTACAAAATGGAGTGAGTTTCAAAAGAAACTCAGCAAGGCAAGTTATTCCATAATAGCATAAATAACATAGTATCACAAACAAAGCATAAAGTGATATGATATGAGACAGACAATGCATGTATGAATCTAACTCTATATATGCTGGTCTCTATAGGCAGACATGCTTTAAGTCATAGCACCATACTTCTTTGGGTAGGTCTCATCTCACAACGCCGGTTGGTAGTGGGTCCTTCATCCATCTCAGACAATCCATGGTTGGGGGTTAAGTCACCACTCTATCACATCACCGTTTGGTCTAAGTATTGGCGCATGTCAGGGTAAAGCCTAGCCCAATGCAAGCCTTCTACTTAGTTACATCAACTCAGATCCAGATACGTCCATTCCTCCCCTCTCGGGATCCTTTCCGATATCCTTCACACTAGAGTCAGCGTATCCGACTCTCTCAAATATGGACTCATCAACCCTATAGATCATCCACATATAGTAAACGGGAAGCTCTCATGTCCTCTCATGGGTTGGTTACCGGTCTTGAATGCCCATGAGCCCAAGTCTATCCATATACAACTCTACCCATAAATGGCCCCCACAATGTGATTCATGTCCCCTCACGGATATAACTCACTGGTCTCGAGCACCCATGAATCCCCATTGCTAACACTGCCGCTAGACAAGTCCTAGGTATAAAAACCAATAATCCGGGAGAGTGTCAAAGGGCAACATTGGGAATATCCCATACTACTCCCAATGAGGTCCAAGGACAGAAATGTCAAAAGGACATTCCCTAATCCCAAATCATACCTAAACAATCACAATCATAATTCAGTCATATCATCCACAACAGATATCTCATCATATGAAAGAGTATAATAAGACAGATTAAATAAATAAGCAACATACATGAGTAAGTATTCATACATAATCAAGTACATAAAGTAAATAAGGAAATAAGATCCTAATGTACTTGCAGCATTCATATCATAATAGAAACTAACATAACAGTAGCAAATCTAAGTAGTTCCCAATTTAGAAACTAAATCTATGCAATCTATGTTAATATGGTAACAACTTCCTTACCTTAAATAGATTCGAATGTATTCCGGACGGACAAGAGGATGAATCCAAAGTTAGCAAATAAACCCTAGAATAGCATCACACAATCATTAGGAAGTAGTCCTAAAAGAATAAGCATGAATCGAATCGAATCGGATGAAGAAAACAGATTCTGTTCTTGTGGGTTGATTGGCTGGGTTGAGTGTTCCAGTCGACTCAGGCGATCTGCCCAAGACCAAATCCGGAAATTAAAAGAGAATCTTGATCCGAAACCTATGCTACACAAACCGGAATGCGACGAAACTTGGAGAGATTGTCTAACACAGTAGTCTAAGACTAAAAGGCATAATTTAGACATCAAACAACCATTAAAACCATTACTTACTAATTTAGAATCATAGTTTCTATTTTGGTAAAAATCATAGTTTTCATTGGAAACATGCTCTGAATGAAAGAGATGAACTAGAGATGCTTAGATCTCATTCTAGTACAAGAACACAGTAGATCAGAGGTATGAATAATTATAGAGAAGCATCTATAATGCTAGAATGAATGAAAATAGGAATATAGTCATAGTTTAAGAAGAAATCATAAGAATCATGTTAAGAATGAATGAGATGATCATAGCACAAGAGAATGAAAAGAGATTGTAAAGATATGACTACAAGGTTGTAGCATCTTCATCATAATCTCAGTTCAAAGATGAGAGTGATCATAGAAGGAATGAATCAATAATACAAAAGATTGAATACTAACCTTTAATTGAAGAACAAGAGAGAGAACTTGCAAGTTTGCAAGGTTGGATCTTCTTCTTCACTCTTGGAGGCTTGGAGATGGGTTCCCTTCATTCTCTAAGTGTTATGGAGGCTAGGGATACTAAAATCACGAAGTCATGGGGTATATATAGCAAGATACTCAAAACAGAAGATTATGTTCGAGTTCAACATCTCTGGGTCGATTGGCTGGGTAGCATGGCCCAGTCAACCCAAGCACTAGACCCAGGCTGTCAGCAAAGCCAAATACAGGGATTTGAGGGTCTTCCACTACTCGGAATCAAACGAAACTTTAAACGCATATTCTATAACATACCTAGCATGGAAAAATGGCTTTAAATCATATCCCACCAAGCTCTAAGGTCATCAACTAATCTTCTCTTCATCAAGTTGCAGTCTCTTCCCTATATCCAACACTGTCTTCAAGTATGGGGCATCATCTTCAATCTCCATTGGTTCGGAGTCGAACACTATATCTTCTACCAATATGGCCCATAGTTGACTTTCACTTCTACTTCGGGTCTTCGGACCTACAATCAAAGAATATCCGAGTTAAGGTTAGGGTCGGGTTTCACACATATATCTACTTTTGCCTTGAAGACTAACTTGACACCTCGATGTTTTATCTAGTTATTTGTCTATTTGTACCCCTGTTGGGTTTGCTGTTAAACTAGATAAAGTGTTAGAAGATTGTTCTGTTTTGATTTGTGGAAGGAATCTGAAGGAAAATCTTGTATTATTTGACATGAGAGATTTTGATGTAATCTTGGGAATCGATTGGCTGACCTTCTACAATGCCATGATCTTATGCTCCTCGAAGAAGATCCAGTTCCGTGTAGAAGAGAATTCGGTTTTTGAATTTTAGGGAGAGAAGGGAAGATTTAGCAAGAAGACCTTGTCCACTCTAATGCAAGTCCATGCCTTAGTGGAAAGTGCTTCGTCTGGAAGCAAGGTCAAAGAGAAGAAGAGACTTGAAGAAGTCAGAGTTGTTAGTGAATTTGCTGATGTTTCCCGGATTACTTGTCAGGTTTGCCTCCTGATAGGGAAGTTGAGTTCTCTATAGACTTAATTCCTGGAGCGGCTCTTGTATCCAAGGCCCCTTACAGAATGGCACCGACCGAACTCAAAGAGTTGCAAACTCAGTTGAATGAACTCTTAGAGAGAGGTTTCGGTGCGAGTATAGCCTAGCCTTGGGGAGCTCCGGTCTTGTTTGTAAAGAAGAAAGATGGTAGTATGCGTCCGTGCATTGACTACCGGGAATTGAACAAGCTAACAATCAAGAATAGATACCCTTTGCCTTGAATTGATGACCTTTTTGATCAGTTGAAGGGTGTTGCTGTCTTCTTAAAGATTGATTTGAGATCGGGATATCACAAGTTGAAAGTGAAGTCAAGTGACATCTTTAAGACAGCGGTTCGAACAATGTATAGACATTATGAATTTAAAGTGATGCCTTTCGGCTTAACTAATGCCCCTGCCGTGTTCATGGACCTCATGAACTGAGTATTTCACGATGTGCTCGATAAGTTTGTAATCGTTTTCATTGATGACATCTTGATTTACTCAAAGAATGAAGAAGAGCATGTGGAGCACCTGAACTTCACATTGCAAAGGTTAAGAGAAAAGAAACTCTATGCTAAGTTTAGCAAGTGTGACTTTTGGCTCTCAAGTGTAGTATTTCTTGGCCATGTTGTTTCAGCCGAGGGTATTCGTGTTGACCCAGAGAAAGTTCAAACTGTTACTGTCACATCCACCCAGCCGGTATCCTATCTGGCATACCCGGGATGTGATCCACAGCCCAAAGATCCAGATCGAGCGGCCATGCCTCCCACATACACGATAACATAATCATGAACAATATAATCAATATGTAAAACAAGCCATAAATAGATCAATTGAATAAGAGAAGATAGTAAATCAGAGGGCGGAAACATTAAGTATCAAATTCTAAGTAACGGAGTCTCAAAGAGAAAGAGTGATCAGAAGTCACTCCTTCACCATCAGCGAACAAGTGATGAATCAAGTTAAGTTACAATCAGTATTATGAACAAATCCATAGGAACTAGAGAGAATATCCAAATGATTACAGTCATCTAGGGAAATGGGGCCTACACATAGGTTTCCTCTATCCTAATGATATTCTCTTCAAAAGTATGGATGAAGTAAACCCAATGTGGCCGCTCCCTCACTAATGTGGGGCTAACCCTGGTATGCACCATAATCCTCCTCGGTATAGCAATTCTGACTCTCCGCGTAGCCATCACCCGAAGGGTAGTATGCGGGATCATAGCTCGGGTCATAGGACGTGCCATCAAGGTCTTCTGGACCTGCAGTATAATCTAACAAATTGCACAAAAGGAATGAGTTCAAAAGAACTCAGCAAGGCAAGTCGTTTCATAATCCACAGTTCATTCAACACAAGTAAAAATAGGATGCAATATGATATGAGACAATGATGAATGATGATTCTAACCTTAAGTATGCTAGTCTCTAAGGTAGACATGCTTTAAGTCATGGCACCATACTTCTTTGGGTCGTCAGTCACTCCCCCTCAATCATAAGATATCTTGGGTCTGCCCGGGGAAGTTTGGTAAAGTCATCTCAAAACCATGGTTGGGGATTTAGTCACCACTCTCTCACATCACCGTTTGGCATAAGTAATGGCGCATGTCACAGTAAAGCCTAGCCCAATGCAAGTCATCTACTCAGTCATATCATGTCAGATCCAGATACATCCATTCCTCGCCCCCGGCGATCCTTTCCGGTATCCTTCACACCAGATTTAGCGTAATCCTGGATTACGGACTCATCAACCCTATTGGTCATCCACATATAGTAAACAGGAAGCTCTCACGTCCTCCCACGGGTTGGTTACCGGTCTTCAGCTCCCGTGAGCCCAAGTCTATCCATATGCAACCCTACCAATAAATGGCCCTTTTCTGGTATCTGCAATATAGTTCAAGTCCTCTCATGGAGTGGGTACCGGTCTTGAGCGTCCTTCAACCATATTCTACCACGGGTCGTTCGGTCTCAATACCCTTCCAATTCGGGTCTGATACGACAAGGGAAATCCAAACCATACACCTAGACAATCCTATACATGTCATCCAATAACCCGGGAAAGCGTCGATGGACACCTTCGAGGAATATCCCATACTACTCCCTCCAATGTCCAAGGACAGAAGTGCCGAAAGGACACCTCTCAATCCCAAGTCATACATAGTCAATCACAATCTCAATCTCATCATATTATACTAAATCAATGATTCGTCATATAAACAATTACATATCATAACATGATTGATCATACATGAATCATAAAGTAAAACTGAGCATGATATTCTAAATGATATATACATTCGATTACTGATAAGAAAACACATAACAATCATGTATAGTAAAGGATTATTCATATGATCATAACCAATAAGTTCCCATAATGTAAGCATGTTGGTTTAGTTAACATACTTGAGTTAACGACTGTCCTTACCTTACTCAAGTTGTAAATAGATTAAATGATTACCAAGTATGGTCCCAAAATCAGTGTTGATACCCTAGATAGTCATACAATTAATGTCAGAGAAGAAAACAATTGAATTGGGATTCAAACGGATCAAATTGGCTTAGTACAGGGCCTTAACAACTCTTGGTTGACTGGCTTGGTCGACTGTCAGTCGACCAAGCAGTCGACCAAGACTTGTTATCTTCAGGACAACAATGGAAACTTGATCCGAAACTGCCCTTCCGGTGCTTCGATCGTCATGAAATTTGGAGGGCATGTTTATAACAGTAAGAGGATACTACACACTAATTTTCATGATGATCCAACGGTTCAATCAAAAATACCCAAATTGAATTTTAGGTTCTATATGATGCTTAGCAAGAAATAAATTGGAACTTATAGAAATTGAAAGGGATGATAAGAATCAATCAAATGAGTGCTAAGAATCAAGCTAGAATCTTAATTTCATTACAGCCTAAGCTTATCATGCATCTACATATCAGATTGGAATCAAAATAGGTTAGATTGAATAGAATCAAAGTGATGGAGTGCAATTAATCTCATTTGAATCATAGCATAGCAAGAGTGGGGGAGGATTAAGAAATTGAAAGGGGGGAAACTCATGGTTAAGTGTTGCAAGGTTGCAGCACTTCAGCCATGGTTTCAAGATCATTAATTGATAGAAACATGAATAGATTAGAAGACGAATAGAAGAAATCATACATTGATTTGATGATTAGTGTATACAGTAAAGAATGGAGTCAAAGATCTTCCCAAACATCAAGGAATAGCCCAAGAGAGGGTCCAACCTCGAGCTCTGGGGTGCAAATGATTAGTTTAGGTCCTCATTCACGAGTTCCAAGAAGGTAGGGGCAAAATGGGAAGAGATTTAGTGCAAACTCGAATTTCATTACTCTTGGTCGATTGGCTGGTCGACTAACGTCGACCAAGCACTGTCAGTCGACCATGCACTCGACCAAGCTATGACAGAAACTTCAGGAGTGGATTCGGAAGGCTATACAGGGTCAAATTGAGCGGGGTTTTCTCCTACAAGTCAATCAACAAGTCTAGTTTCAGAAAATACCTTTGGATTGATCACGGGGTTCCAGGAAGTGATTAAACTAATTCAATCTTCATCGATGCGCAGATTTTTACTCAACACTAACAAGGTGCACAAGTGAGGGGCATCATTGTCAATGTCCATAGGCTCAGCATCAAGCATCGAATCATCCACTAAGAGGGCCCAATCTAGAAAAGTTTTCAATAAATCTCTACCACCACTTTGGGTCTTTGGACCTGCAACAGAATAAAATCCGGGCCGGGTCAAGGTTAGGATAAGGCCGGATTTTATAGTTACTGATTGGGAAAGATCGAAGACCATGACTGAGATAAGAAGATTCCTTGGATTGGCAGGATACTACCGGAGATTTATTGAAAACTTTTCTAGGTTGGCTACCCCTATGACTAAGCTAACTAGAAAAGAAGAGAAGTTTGTTTGGACCGATTCTTGTGAGAAGAATTTCGAAGAGCTAAAAGTTAGATTGACAAGTGCTCCGGTTTTGACTATACCTAATAGTTCCGGTGGATTGACAGTCTACACTGATGCTTCTAAAATCGGTTTGGGTTGCATGTTGATGCAACACGGTAAGGTAGTGGCTTATGCCTCTCGGCAACTAAAGGATTATGAGCGGAACTACCCCACTCATGACTTAGAGCTTGCAGCTATTGTATTTGCTTTGAAAATTTGGAGACACTATCTATACGGTGAGAAGATCGCCATCTTTACGGATCATAAAAGTTTGAAATACTTCTTCACCCAGAAGGAGCTGAATATGAGACAAAGAAGATGGTTGGAATTGGTCTCTGACTATGATTGTGACATCCAGTACCACCCGGGTAAAGCAAATGTAGTGGCGGATGCTCTTAGTAGAAAGAGTCAAAGAAAAGAATTGGATTTAAATGCTTTGAGTCGGCCTTTGTTGTCCTCGATAGAAAGATTTGGTTTGGAAGTGGTCCCTAAGGATTCGGATTGTATTCTTTATGCCATGACTGCAAGATCCTCCCTTAGAGATAAAATTGTTGCTTTGCAAAGTTCTGATTTAGAGTTGAAAGAGAAGATTGATAAAATTGCCACGAATTCAGAAATGGACCCTGCTTTTACAACATCTATGGATGGTACCTTATTGTTTAGAGGTAGACTCAGTGTGCCTACTGTTGATGAAATCAAGAAGGAAATATTGAAAGAAGCACACTAGTCCATATTTACAGTACACCCTGGAAGTATCAAAATGTACAAGGACTTAAGGGAACATTTTTGGTGGAACGGTTTGAAAGGGGACGTTGAAGACTTTGTTGCCAGGTGTGAAACTTGCCAACGTGTGAAAGCTGTTCGTCAACCCCCATCTGAATTACTTCAACCCCTTCCTATTCCTAGTTGGAAGTGGGAAGATATCTCAATGGACTTAGTGCCGGAGCACATACTACAGCAAGCACCCGAAGGACTTAGTGCCGATCTTTCTTACAATGAAGGACCAGCCGAGATCCTAGATAGAAAGGACAAGCAGTTGTGGAATCGCACCATCCCTTTGGTGAAGATTCAATGGAAGAACCATAACCCCCCACGAAGCTTTATGGGAGAAAGAAGAAGACATGAAAGAGAAGTTTCTTCATCTTTTTGGAAGCACAGGTACGCTTTCAATTTCGAGGACAAAATTTCTTTTAAGGGGGGGAGAATGTAATATCCAGCCCTATTCTAACCCTGACCCTAACCCGAATCCACTGTTGTATTTAGGTCTGAAGACCCGAAGCGGTGGTAGAAGAGACTTATGGACCATTCTGATTTATGATCATGATTCGGAGACCGAGCCTATGGACATTGATGATGATACCCCTTGCTTAAATGCATTGTAAGTGTTTAAGGAAAGTCTGCACATCGGAGAAGATTAATCTAGTTGAAGTACCTAATGACCTGTTGTGCACAATCCGAAGGTATTCCCCGAAACTAGACTTCTTGATTGAATTGTAGAAGAAAACCTCACTCAAATTGACCTTGTATAGCCTTTCAAAACAATACATGAAGTTGCTTAACTAAACCTATTTTTCTGCTGAGAAACATTTTGGTCGATACCATTGACCAAAAAAATCGACCAAAGTTTCCCAGTCTGCCAAGTTAATGATTCCATGGAATATTCTCATTCTATTTATTATAACCTCGAGCCTTGAGCCCTATTGCAATCATTTTCTCACCTGAAAACGTGGGGGGAGCTTCCCAAAGCAACTCCTTGGCTAATGTGAAGGGCACCTCACCCAAAACTCCTTGTTTATCATTGATTCTTGTCTACATCTTCCACACCAACGTATGAATCACCATTCCAATCTCTATCCTACCATTTTCTATTCTTTTCTATTCCTGTCTTGCTGATGAGACATTGGAGATGGTGCTGCAACCTTGCAACCACCACTCCAAGTGTCTACACATGATTAACCTATGATCTTCTTAGCCATCCATTGATGCTATGCCTCCATCTCATGCCTAGCATATGTATTCCTTAATTTTTCTATTAACATCATGCTATTTTGTACCAAACTGAGTTGTAGGGTATGCTATGTTCATGTTTATCACTACCATATGATTCCAATCGAAATTCTATTAGTTCCCCTAGCTATTACATGCCATTTCCATATCAATGCAATCAATCCCAATTCATGCCATGATGTTTGTCACTTGAACTTGTTAGCTCAATTTGGGGCTTTTTGTTTGGACCATTGGATTGGGTAAATTTCTTGACTTATAGTGTCCTACTACTGTTGTTAAGCATTCCTCCAAGTTTCAGATTGATCCGAACACCGAAAAACCAATTTCGGATGAAAACCCCCAAAATCCACTATTCTGTCCCGAAGAGAATTTTGGTCGATCCTTTTGGTCGATTCCATCGACCAAGGACATCGACCAAAGTTGTTGCTTATAACAACCTTGGCCAGTTTTGATCCAATTAGTATCCGATCTTCCCAACTTCTTCTCTAACTTATTATTGATGTTTGTTTAGGGTCTTAACAATTCTTTTGGATTATTTCTTGGTATTCTCAATTCATCATCAATTCAACCCAAGGTAAGGATGGTTATCTCCATAAACATATAGATCATCAACTTATGATTTATGTTCTTACTTATGAATAGATACTCTTGATTTCTTTAAATCTTTATAAGGCTGTTATAGATGTGTTAGAATAGTAGTATTGAAATCTTCACACTCTTGTCATGTTACATTACTATTCTTGTTTACTTATGTCTATGATGATTCATTTCAATATCATGATTTAACTTTTATGATAAGATGTATTGGATGCATGAAAGATGATGAACTTGAATATGTGATTGCTTACGTATAACTTGGGATTGGGGAGTGTCCTATTGACACTTCTGTCCTTAGGCATTGGAGGGAATAGTATGGGATGTTCTCCGATGGTGCCTATCGACACTCTCCCGGGTTATTGGATGACATACATAGGACTGTCTAGTTGTGTGGCTAGGTTTATCCTTGTCGTGTCAGACCCGAATTGGAAGGGCATTGACACCGAACGACCCTTGGTAGTGTATGGTTGGATGGGCGCTCTAGGCTGGTAACCAATCCGGTAGGAGACATAAACCATGCTACGGATACTCGAAAGGGGCCATTTATTGGTAGGGTTGCAAATGGCTAGACTTGGGCTCACGGGCGCTCAAGACCGGTAACCAATCCGTGAGAGGATGTGAGAGCTTCCCGTTTACTATTTGTGGGTGACCAATAGGGTTGATGAGTCTGAAATCCGGGATTTCACTGACTCTAGTGTGAAGGATATCGGAAAGGATCGCCGGGGGCGAGGAATGGACGTATCTGGATCTTACTTGACCGACTGAGTAAATGACTTGCATTGGGCTAGGCTTTACTGTGACATGTGCCAATACTTATACCATACGGTGATGTGAGAGAGCGGTGACCTATTCCCCTACCATGGTTTTTTAGATGACTTTATCGAACTTCCCTGGCAGACCCAAGATATCTTGTATGATTGAGGGGGAGTGACTGACCACCCAAAGAAGTATGGTGCTATGACTTAAAGCATGTCCACCCTAGAGACTAGCATTTATAGAGTTAGAATCATATTTGCATCATATGTTCCATATCACATTGCATTATGTATGTTCTGTATGTGTGTGATTTCTAATTATGGAATAACTACCTTGCTGAGTTCTTCGAACTCATTCCTTTTGTACAAATGTTTTTAGATTATCCTACAGGTACCGAAGATTATGATGGCACCCCCTTCGAGACGGACTATGATTCCGCATACTACCCTACGGGTAGTGGCATCTGTGAAGATCCGAGTGTTGGTGCCGAGGAGGATTACTATTCGCACTAGGGTTAGCCCCACGGTTGTGCGGGAGTGGCAGAGCTGGGTTTACTTCATCCGTACCATTTAGGAGACTATTATTAGAGTAGAGCAAACCCTAGCTTAGTGCCCCATTTCCCTGGTGTATTTTTGGAGTATTTGGACCTGTAATTAACTTGTTGGATTTATCTTTTAAATACTTGGACATGTAACTAACTTTATCACACTTCTTTTCCGCTGCTCTAAGAGGGTGGTTATCATACCTTCTCTCACCTTTTTGATTATGTTCACACTTTGATATTATCTGTTTTCCGCACTCTGATTTATTTAATCTTATCTTATTCATGATACTTAGTATTAGATGTTTTTACCTTGATTATTATTGTTCATGATTATGTCATTGTGTATGTGGGAGGCATCGACCTACGAATCTTGATCCTTGGACTGTGGATCACATTCCCGGGTATTCCAAATGGGGTATCGGCTGGGTGGATGTGACACCATGGGCTTCAGGTCAAATACCATGTCTTCCATTGAGAGGGTCCACAAAGACCACTTCCTTCACTTCAGGACATTGGATCAACCCTAAGGGAAAGGTTTGACATGACTTCCTATGACTTTCAAGGATAGAAACACTATTATCAAGGTCCAACTTCAAGGTCAAACATTAAACAAACCTTTCTTCACCCAAAACAGACAGGGTGTCCTGGCTAGGTTTGGGCTGGATTTCACACCAAGTCTTCTTCCTTCACTTCAGGTCTTCGAATCCACACTAAGGGAGAGGTCTGACTTGACTTTCTAGGACCTTCTAAACATATCCACTTCAAGGTCAAACACCATTAAGTCACTTCTTCATCCAAAACAGATAGGGTGTCCAAGCTAGGGTTTGGGCTGGATTTTACACTGGTCATGATCTTCTCCATTGATTTTCGAAGCTAAACAACATAGGGAAAGGTCCTCCGTACTGAAGCATGGGTTCTCTTCCGTTCTTGCAAAAGCATCTAAGAACATGTCCCCCAAAGGGTAAGCTCAAAAGAACTTAGCAAAACTAGATGAAGAAAGAATATACTAACCTTAGGAAAATTTTAGTTTGTGAATGGGAAGGCTCTATGGATGATCTCCGCAAAATTCTCCCTCTTTTCCACAAGTTCTCTAACGTTCTCTAATGGCTTAGGAGTGAAAAATACATTTTTAGGTTGAAGAAATCCTTAAATACGGGTCTAAATCACCGAAATACCAAAATTACCCCTTTTTACCCGCAGGCACCAGATAGAGGTGACCCGAGTACGGTCGCCTAAGGAGATCCATACCCCAATCAACCCTGACCCCTGGAATCGCTTCAGGAGCAGTTTCAGGGTGGTTCGTCCCATGGCTTTTCTCCAACACTTAAACCACACTAAGGGGAGGTCCTACCTGATCTCTAGGACCTTCCAAACATGTTGTCAATGAATTCTTGATTGACTTTCCATAATCGTCAATGTTTGAATTAGATCTTCCAAATGTATTCCATACTTCTATTTGATCATCACTATCTACTTTCATTGGTTCAAATTCAAGTCTAATGGTCTCCCATTTGGATGGCCCACAATTGTCTTTTACTTGTGCTCTGGGTTCTCTAACCTACAATATAGTTAGGATTATAGGGGATTTCTTAGAAGGATTAAATCCAATGCACTTTTAAATATTTCCTAATAACACTTTAAGACTTTCAATGTATTAACTTATATTTGATACCCTTCATTCCTTTACTCTTTCGATTATGCTATTGTGTATTGTGTGTTTATAGATTGGTCATGAACCCATATCTCGCCAATGGATCACAACGATGGGTATTCTGGTAGGTCTGATACCAGCTGGGTGGGGTGTGATACATAGGGTTATTAGAAGAACAAACCCCGCATGATTACAAAAGCATACAATATCAGCCAGATATTGACTACTCAAAGACCTTCAACCCAATTGTGAAGGCTACCATTGTAAGAATAGTGCTTCCATAGCCACTGCAAATCACTTGCCTTTCCATCTAATTGTTATAGCCAAATGCATTCGTGAATGTGAACCTCGTAAAGATTGAGGGCCACACATCCCAACCGGTTCGCTTCATTGAGTCATAACATTTTCTCATCCCTCTACAATTGAAATGTCCCCTTTATGGTTCAAACAAGCACCACAAGCCTGGTTATAATGCTTGAGCTCATACTAACCTAACTAGGTTTATGGAGTCGAAGACTAACAACTCTTTATTCATTTCAGAGTGCTAATCAATGTATCTACATTCTAATATATGTTGATGATACAATTTTGAAACATCCAAGGGGATAAACTTATTCCACATACTTAATAGTGAATCCATTATTTAATGCTCACACAAAGCACATAAAGATTGACTTCCACTTCGTCCATCATTTGATAACACAAAGGACAACCAAAAGTTAAGTTCATTTCAATCAAGGCGGCTAGCTTGCGAACATTATGACTAAGCCGATGCCCCCATCTAGGTATAACTATTTGTTAGAGAAGATGGAATTCTTAACAACACAATCCATCTTGAGAGGTACTTTTTATCAATACATTGTTTGCGATTGAAATTTGAATACGAGAACTTTTTATTAATACATTGTTTGCGATTGAAATTTGAGTATCCAAATCGCAATTCAAACAACAAATTGCTTGATCAAACCCCAAGTACTCATGGATTCTTACTTTGTAACATACTAACATGTATATTTTCATGCCAACTCTATATGAGATGTCCTATTATAATCATGCTTGTTTATCTTTTCTCTTTTATTGCATGCATACATATTTATTCTAAGCTTCCGAAAAGTCAAGCGATCTTTGCTTTTTGCCTGTGTACAAGGTGATTCGATGCCAAAACAAGATAAGGATATGCATGGCATATAAAATATTTCGTTACACTTCGAGCCTTGTATTTTATGGAGGTACATGGTCCCCCAACTTGGAACCTCACCTGATTGTTCAATCATTGCCTATACATAGAGAGACCTAGACTCTAGAATGGAAAGAGGCATGGAATTATTCCATTATTAATGGTGCCAAAGCAACTTGGATTTGGTTAGCATATCTGTTGAAATTAGGATTCCCATCTTAGTCATAGATGGCCAAAATATATCCAAGTCTTGCGGTTAAACAATTGTTAAAACAAATACCAAGAAATCAAAAGCAAAACAAAACAAGATGAGACAAAACAAAAAGTTAACGTTATTCACATACCAATGCTGTATACTATGTTTACATACGAAAAAAAACTTTCACAACGCATGGGAGATTATAGATAGAAATCTCTTCAAACACAAAACACCATGCTACAAACTCCCCCAATTTCACATTGACTTATATACTACATAGTATTCTAATTGGGTAAATGGGTAGAGCCATCATGTTCAATCGTACTTTATTTGTATCACGTATCTCAAAGATCTAATTTGTTTCATTTCATAGGTTTGAAGAAATCTTAAAGTGATCAAGTAGATAAAGTTGATAGCTTCAAATGAGATCATAACCTTCTTCAATCTCATGTTATCAAGTTTGGATCCTCTTCTTGAAGGGGCATCCTCAATGCGTTCATATAAATAATATAGAAAGCTTGTGCGCACCACTACTACATCCTCAAGGAAGCTTTTATATAATTAATATAGATTCGCCCCTCGCCCCGAGGGGATTCGAACTCTGACCTCCTATGTTGGGATTTTATAATTATTAATTTAATTATATGCCCAAGGGAAATATGGAAACTCACTATTAGGGCGGTTACAAAGTATAGGTTATATATTTGTAACCACCGTATCACTTGGGTGATTACATTGTTCGTACGTGAGAATTTCTAGAAAAGAGGTGGCTCCCATCTCTCTCTCTCCCTCTCTCATAGAAATGTAGGAAATGAGTTCCTTGCTTTAGATCACTCTTCCATCCTTTCCATACGGCATTTGGGTTGTGGAACTTGTTCCCTTTTCTAGTGATTGTAGAATTACCCCAGTGGAGCTTTGGTGGAGGAACGAGGACGTGGATCCAATTTATTTCCACTGCAGATACTCCATAATTTGGGAAAACGAATCCAGGTAAGGATCTTTCCATCAATTAATCGAATTGAGATAAAAGGAGTTTTACCTACATTGGCATTAGAGTCATGGTTCCCACGATTCTCGGTTCCTCCCCATTGTTTATTTTCATTGTATGGATCCAATGGGAGGATCAAGGGTTTATGGAAACCCACGGAGAATCCGAGGTTTAATAGGAAACCCATGTGAGATTTGATAGGATTTTTAGGAACCCTTATGTTTTGGTTCAGATCCAAGTGGGAAGTTTTTATTTTTATTTTTTTATTATTTTTTTAATAAATTTCCCTTATGATTTTTTGCATGAATTGATAATCCATGATAATTATTTTGTTTAATTTTTATTGCTGGATTTTTTTCATGTGTTTTTGGATGATTTTTTTGGGAGAAAAAAACGTGATTTCTCGTTTTTTGAAAAAAAAATCATTCATGAAAAAATGAAATTGTTTGGTCACAGTGGACCATCACAATAGCCCAAACAGAATTTTAGTCTAGGCCAGATGGTCGTCCGTCTGGTCACAAAAGGCAGACGGATGATCGTCTGGGAGACGACAATCCATTTGGCAGATAGGTTTTTTTGGATATTGGTCTGTCTAGTTTAGAATGTGTTTCTAACTTACTGGACACCAATGGCTCGACAATCTGTGTGATGTTTGGGCATTGAGGGCCTAATGGGGCCTAGTGGGAGATAATGAGGTAGAAGTGTTCTGTGTGAACCACCTCATAGCAGTAACATGATTGCATGTTTTATTTTAATAAAACTATTTTTAATTATGGGTCTATTAATCATGTTTCTTGCATAGAATGAAACTAGTACACAAGTCTATGTGGGTTTGCATGAGAATTTGATTGAATGTTTGTTAGCATCTCTTTTGGTTAAATGTTTATCCCATAGGTTGACTATGCTAGTGTGATTTGTTGTTGCTTGTGTTATGTTTTATGCTAGAATAGTTGAACTCATCCTTGTATGTAATGTCTCTAGAATAAATGGCTGCTACAAAGTGCATAGTTGCTGACCTCACTAAGGGAGATAAGTTGAATGAGAGAAACTATGACCTCTAGCACCGAAAGGTGCAATATCTCTTGGAAGAGCAAGATATGCTTGAAACAATAAACAAGACCATGAACCCACCTGAGGAAGCTACCACTGCACAGCATCGCAGGGACCTTGAGTTATATAATGCTTGGAAGAGGAAAGACCAGGTAGCTAGGATTACAATCCTGAGGTCTATGAGGGATGACCTGATGCTTCGGTTTGAGAAGCATAGGACTACAAAGTATTTGTGGGAGGCTATGAAGTTCCAGTACGGAGGGACTTCCACCACAAGAGGCCGCCAGCTCGGACTCACCTTTGATGGTTATAAAATGCGTCAGGGTCACACCATGAGGCAGCATATAACCATAATGTCTAACATGATTACTGAGTTGAGTGCATGTAGGTGCCAAAAGACTGATGAGGAGCAAGCCTCCGTAGTCATCAGGTCATTGCCAAAGACTTGGGAGCATATGAAGATCTTCTTGACTCATGTTGATGATGTCAAGACTTTTGATTAAGCTACCAAGCACCTTGAGCTAGAGGAGGATCGGATGTTGGACGATGCCCCTCAAATTGAAGTACTTGCTGCTGAAGCTAGCACTAGTAAGGGTGAAGGCTTCAAGCGCAAGAGAGAGAAAGCTCAACCTTAGCGGTCCAAGCAAAGTAACCAGGGTGGGAACAAAAACAAGAGTGGCCCCAAGCGTTCAAGGGGTACTAGAGCTGACAAGGAGAAATCACATTTGATTTGTTTCAACTGCTGAAAGCCTGGTCATTTTGCTCGTGATTGCACTGAGCAAGAGGTATGTACTGTGTGTTATACCTCATCTTGTTATGTAACAAGTTCTACTATGATTGCTGAACTAAATCCTTTGTGGATTGTTGATTCAGATGCGACAGAACACATAACAAGGGAACGCTCAAGCTTCGTGGAATACCATCGTATTCCAAGAGGAAGCAGAAGAATAACAATGGGGAATAGATCAAGCGTGGAGGTTCATGGCATAGGCACATGCAGATTAGTTTTGCAAGGTGGCCAGACGCTGTTACTCCATGATGTGCAGTATGCTCAAGACATTCGGCGGAATCCTGTTTCTGTTATTTATCTTTTAAGACATGGTTTTTGAGTTGTATTTGAAAACAATTCTTTGGTTTTGTATCTAGGTGATACAGTTTATGGTTATGGTTTTCTTAATAATGGTTTTATTGTATTGGATACAATTGATAATTTATCTAATCCTAGTAATGCTTTTGTTTGGCAAAATACTATGTGCATTGATGCTAATTTGTGGCATGCTAGACTAAGACATATTGGCTTAGATAGGATGAACATGTTGGCAAGAGAAGGTCTCTTAGGCCAAGGTTCACTATTTGATTTGCCAACCTGTGTGTCATGTCTAGCAGGAAAAGCAACTAGAAAACCATTTAAAAAGACTTTGAAAGCCTCTCTTCCTTTAGAATTTATCCATTCAGATGTGTGTGGACCCATGAATGTGCATACTAGAAAATGATTACACATGGTATGGTCACATTTATCTAATTTCTTATAAGTCAAAAGCTCTAGAATGTTTTAAGAAATTCATGAGCTTAGTTGAGAATCAGTTAGATAAAAAGATTAAAACTCTTAGAATGGATAGAGGAAGTTAGTACCACTCTGATATGTTCAAAGGGTTGTGTGATCAAAAGGGGATATCTAGACAACTTACTATTCCAGGGACTCCACAGCAAAATGGGGTTGCTGAGAGGAGGAATAGAACCTTGCTAGACATGGTGAGATCCATGATGGCGTAGGCAAATCTACCCATATCTTTTTGGGGAGATGCTTTGCTGACTGCGGCCTATATCCTCAATAGAGTTCCAACCAAATTGGTTCCTTCCACACCATATGAGTTGTGGACCGGAAGGAAGCCAGATTTGAGTTACTTGCGTGCATGGGGATGTGCAGCATATGTTCACTCTACTTCTCACTAATATGGAAAGGTTGGACCCAGAGGAATAAAGTGTATCTTTGTAAGATATTCTGAACCCTGAAAGGGCCATGTCTTCATTGGACTAGATGAGAGTGATAGGAGAACGGAACTTGAGTCTAGGGATGCAACATTCTTGGAGAATGATTTTCCATCTCTTTCAGGAGTTAACAAAGAATCATCAGAATTCTTTGAGATACAAGATAGTGGTCATGTCAATCTAGGGATTCAGATTCTGGATAATGAACCTGGGGTTCATCCAGAAGATCCTAGTGGGAGTGGGAGTGCAAATGTGAAATCTAGCCCAAAACCTAAATTAGACACCCTATTTGTTTTGGATGAAGAAGAACTTATTTGATGTTTGACCTTGAAGTTGGACCTTGAGTATGGTGTTGTTATGTTTAGAAGGTCCTAAGAAGTCAAGTCGGACCTCTCCCTTAGTGTAGATTCGAAAACCCATAGAAAATTGATGATGTAATTCCTTACTTGAAGAGCTTGGTTGATTTAGAAAAGAGAATGCACCTTGATGAAGAGAAGATTGGTTGATGACCTTAGAGCATGGTTAGATATGATTTAAAGCCATTTTCCTATGCTAGGTAAGTTATAGTTGTTGTGTAGAAAGTTTCGTTTTATTCCGATAAGAGAAAGACCCTCAAATCCCTGTTTTAGGCTATGCTGTCAGCCTGGGTCGACTGGGCCATGCTACCCACCCACTCGACCCGAGCAAACAGAATTCGAGCAAAATCTTCTATTTAGGTCTTTATTGCTATATATACCTCATAACTTCGTGTTTTTAGTATCCCTAGCCTCCAAAACACCTAGAGAACGAAGGAAACTCATCTCCAAGCCTCCTTTTGGTGTAGAAGAAGATCTACATTCAACTCTCAAGCTTTTTCTCTCTTGTTCTTCAATCAAAGGTTAGTATTCAATCTATTATGCTATTGATTCATTCTTTCTTGGATCATTCTCTTCTCTGTCTGAGTTTATGAGGAAGATATTGCATCTCTGCAATCATATCTTCTACAATCTCTTCTCATTCTATATGCTATGATTTCATATTCATTCTCTACATGATTTTCATGATCTCTTCTTAAACTATGATCATTATCTTATTTAGATTTCTTCTAGCATATTAGATGCATCTCTATGATCATTCTTACTCTTGATTTACTGTATTCATGTACTAGAATGAGATCTCATCATCTCTAGTTCATCTCTTTCATTCATAGCTTGTTTTCAATGAAAACCATGTTGTTTTCCAAATTAGAAAGTCTTGTTTTCCAAAATAGAAACTATGATTCTAGATTAGTAAGTAATGGTTTTAATGGTGATTTGATGTCTAAATTATGCTTTTTAGTCTTAGACTACTGTGTTAGACATTCCCTCCAAGTTTCGTCGCATTCCGGTTTGGGTAGCATAGGTTTCGGATCAAGATTCTCTTTTAATTTTTGGATTTGCTCTTGGGCAGATTGCCTGGGTTGACTGGAGCACTCAACCCAACCAATCAACCCGCAGTGACAGCAACTCTGTTTTTGATCCATTTTGACACCAATCTTTGGGAATCACTTCTTATGACCTATACATGTTTTGTCAAGCCTGTTTAGGTGATTTTGGATCTGTTCTCTGATTTCTTATTTGAAGATTATAAGTTCGGATTATGAGGTGAGTATTCCAACTCACAATATGCCTATTTACATGTCTTTATGTATTATGACACGAATGCATGATTTAGCTACTGTTATGTTAGTTTCCATTATGATATGAATGCTGTAAGTACAGTAGGATCTTATTTCCTTATTTACTTTATGTACTTGATCATGAATGAATACTTATTCATGTATGTTTCTTATTCATTTAATCTTGTCTTATTATACTCTTCTATTTGATGAGATATTTTTCGTGGATGATATGACTGAATTATGATTGTGATTGTTTAGGTATGATTTGGGATTGGGGAATGTCCTTTTGACATTTCTATCCTTGGACATCATTGGGGATAGTATGGGATATTTCCAATGTTTCCCTTTAACACTTTCCCAGATTATTGGTTGTCATACCTAGGACTTGTCTAGCGGTGTTTGGCTAGGATATTCCCTGTTATATCAGACCCGATTCGGAAGGGTATTGAGACCGAACGACCCGTGGTAGCAATGGGGATTCATGGGCGCTCAAGACCGGTAACCAATCTGTGAGAAGACATGAGAGCTTCCCGTTTACTATATGTGGATGACCTATAGGGTTGATGAGTCCGTAGTCCGAGTTGGTTGTAGCCATAGGATACGCTGACTCTAGTGTGAAGGATACCGGAAAGGATCACCAAGGGCGAGGAATGGACGTATCTGGATCTGAGTTGATATGACTAAGTAGAAGACTTGCATTGGGCTAGGCTTTACCTTGACATGATCCAATACTTAGACCAAACGGTTAT
Organism: Hakea prostrata; assembly: GCF_041222555.1. NCBI lineage: Eukaryota > Viridiplantae > Streptophyta > Magnoliopsida > Proteales > Proteaceae > Hakea > Hakea prostrata. The sequence continues at coordinate 70,556,680 of NC_142602.1, forward strand.
GTGAGAGAGCGGTGACTTAACCCCCAGCCATGGATTGTCCAAGATGGATGAAGGACCCTTTGCCAACCGATGATGTGTGATTGAGACCTTCCCAAAGAAGTATGGTGCTATGACTTAAAGCATGTCTGCCAATAGAGACCAGCATACATACGTAGAGTTAGAAGCATATTTGCATATATTGTTTCATATCATTGCATATATGTTTGTTTGTGAATACATGTGAAGATGCTTATTGTGTTTGGTTTACTTGCTAAGTTCTTTTGAGCTTACCCTTCAGGGGACTTGTTTTTAGATGACATTGCAAGTACGAAAGAGAACCCGTGCCCCAGTACGGAGGACTTTTCTGTACATGGTACAGCTCCTGATGTCCTTGGACAAGGTAATGAACCGCGAGGCAGACAACACTCGGATTTGGGCTGCACTGACGACTCCTATTGATGGCAGCCGGCATCGTCTTATTCGCCGATGGGATCGTGCGCTAGATGCTGATCTGAAGCTTCAAGGGCATGACCCTAAAGTGAAGAGGATGAAGACTGAAGAAGAAGAAGAGCAGACTGAAGATGTGGATTAGATTCTCTTGTTTCTTCTAGACTTTTATTTTACTTGTATTAGCTTAGAGTTTGCTTTAGATTTCGATCTACCTTCCGCATATGTTGTGGGGTATATTTCCGCTATACTCTACAGTTGTCTTTTGATTTGGTATCTTGTTATTCCGCACTCTGATATTCTTTAGTGATCCTTTTGTGATCCTTTCTTGACTTTTATTAGTAAAATACTTGAATACAATGATTTGTTCTTGCTTTTGATTATGTTATTGTGCTAAATGGATATGATCGTTCCTAAACTTGATCTTTTGGGCCGTGGATCACTCCCCCGGGTAACCCAGATAGGGTATAGGCTGGGTGTATTTGGGCGGGATGGATCTATTGAGAGATTCAAGGCTCGTTTAGTGGCTAAGGGCTACACCCAACGAGAGGGCGTTGATTATGAGGAAACTTTTTCCCCTGTGGTTAGGTTTGCCTCAATCCGCCTCATGCTAGCCATTGTTGCTCAGTTGGACTTGGAGCTTTATCAGATGGATGTAAAAACTGCTTTTCTCAATGGAGAACTTGAGGAAGGGATCTATATGGATCAACCTCAAGGCTTTGAAGCTAATGGACTTGAGCGCAAAGTGTGCAAGCTTAAGAAGTCCATATATTGTCACACCCCGCCCGCCAGGCCCGGGTTACCCGCCCGACAACCCGTGGGTGCGATCCGTCACAGGATCCATGGTTTTAGTCTATCAATAATAATAAATACAAATACATGAATCAAGAGCAAGAATAGTACAATAATCAATAAAAAGGTTACAGGAGTCCAAATACTCCGATGAATATCCAAGACAGAATCAAAGGAAAGAATCAAGAATCAAATGTAATATCGAGTTTAGCGGAAGCAAAATAAATAACTAGATAATCTTCATCTTCAGGAGGCTTCATGCTCTGCAAGTCCATGTACCACTGTCTGTGCCACATCAGCTTCAAACGAGAAGGCTCTTTCATACGAATCATCTCCAACTTCCGACGTTGTGCAACTATCTGTACAGTTTATATAATACATACAATGAAAGGAATGAGTTCCAACGAACTTAGTAAGGAACAAGCAATTCTCATATATATGTCAATACAATCCACGAATGCACATATGAAATGATATGGATGATATGCAGAAATATGAATGCTACTAAGATCTAACTATGCAAGTCTCTAATGGTGACATGCTTTAAGATATACACCAGCCCTCCTTTGGGTAAGTCTCATCACTCCGATCCGGCAAGGACTGGTTACCTCTGTAGGGATCCTGGGCAAAGGGGTAAGTCCACACTGGCTCTCAAAACCGTGGTGGGGGTTAAGTCAACACTCTCTCACCACGACCATTGGCAATGAGTACTTGGCGCATGTCGGGGTTTCTAATCCAATGCAAGGTCATAATGGCAACATACTATATGAAGTCCGAGATACTTCCCCTATGGCACCAACCAACTCGGTTCGGTATCCTTCGCAACCTAGGAGTGTGAATCCTCACGGACCGGCTACCTCTGTTGGACTCCACTCCTTAACCCTATGGTCATCCACATATTATTGGGGCGGATGCTCTCATGACTCCTCGCGACACCCGGTCCGCTCCTGGACGTCCATGAGCCCAACCCTAACATATGCAACCCTACCATTACATGACCAATAGTGGACCACTGAGTCTCCGCACGGACTGGTTACCGCTGTTGGATGAAACATAGTCACGTCACCATTGTCACGGGTCACCCGGCTTCAATTCCCCTGCCGAAAGGGTAATAGCATGTGGGGTACCTAGCCATGCAATTCTAGACTCTCCTAAGTATGTCATCCAAGTAATCATGATAGTCTTGGGTCGAGAACAGCATGTGTCCCATTCCACAGCCTTCTGATATCCCAAGCCAAGATATCCCAATGGAATACCCTTCCATCACAATCACACTACATCACTCTTTATCATATCATGAACAACTGTGCAATATCATAAAAGATGAAGTACATCAAGGAATACCACAAACAGCGAGTATACAATAAGATTCACATGCTTTATACAATTACAACAAGATACATGATCAAAGAATAGTAAATAGAACAACAGAAACATCGTGTATATGTAATTGCATATAAATAAGAATGCATGTCCTTACCTGTAATTTAGTAGAAGTCCTCTAACTTGCAATCCAAAAACTATTATAAGACTTTTATTTGAAACAGAGAACACCTAGGCATAGGGTTACAAGAATGTATAAGAGTCAAGAGTCAAAACAATTCAAAAATCAAACCTACACAGTTACTGGAAACCAGCCGGTTGCTTGTGGCGGTCGCTAAGTTAAGCGACCTCCACAAGCGACCGCCTGTTCAGACAGTTTCCAACTCCGAAAATTAGACTTTTTATCATCCGATTTCAATCCGTTTTGGGATGATCTTAGTCCGAAATTCAAGCTTAATAAGTCTAGAACAAGGGGGTAACAAGAAACCCTAGAATTAACAAAGATTTATTACCCAAATCATTCCCCTTGATGGGATCCATCCTTTAAACAAATGCGGGGATTCGTTTCCGACGGGATCTCATCAAGAACATTGAAAAGGAGATACAACAAATCAAATGGGTAACCACCAACAAAAAGGGGATGGGTTCATATCAATCAGAGGTTAGAAAGAAGAGAATTGCAGATGGAGATTCATTACCTTAATCAGAATCACCAAGAATAGAAGAGAAAAGGTTTTATATCATTAACAGCACTTCAGACCTGAATCCCGCACGTTTCCACAGCCTCCTAATCGCCCAAAATAGCAATCCCGAACATAATAATGCGTTAATAGGGCGAGGGATGCTATTTATAACGAACAGGGGGCAAAATAGGGCATTTTCCCGCAAGCAGAACCGGGCGGTCGCTTAAGGCGGTCGCTTGGTTTAATCAACCGCCACTAGTAACCGCCCCAAGTATATTGCTATACAAGGGTGCTTTGCTCATGGGGTTGAAGACCAAGTACAACCTAACCCAAATGAAGACATGGGGGAGATCATAGTCCGAAAAATCAATCATAATAGGTTTGTAACAAAGAGGTTAGGGTTTCATCATAACATATGGCTTATGAAAATGTTATGATCACGGAAAGAGAGGGAATGATTGTTATCAAGAAAATAACGAGAAATCATAGGAAATCTAGTTTATGTTAACAGAAACATTACCCATGAGGTTTCCCGCACATGGAAGGTTACAAGAGGTTTCCGAAAAGATCATTCAAGGGTTAGGGTTAAGGTTTCAAGAATCTATTAGCTAGGGTTAAGATCATGATGATGATCATAGATCTCAAAGAATAGAATGAGATCATGGAATAGATGGTTGCAAGAATGCATCATCTTCTTCCTGATCTCAAAAAGAACAAGAACGAAGAAAGAATAATTAGAAATCCTAATTAGGTTAAACATGGATCATGAAGAAAATATAGTGATCAAGTTTAGGTAAACACAAATATCACCCAAGGGAAAGAGAAACAAAGAATGCACAATCTGAAAAAGTGTTGGGAAGTTTCCAACAAATAAAAGAACAATAGGGTTTCATATATGGTTACCTCTCATGAGAGTTGGTTACCTCCCATGAGAGTTACCCATAATTAATTCTCATAAAAACAACCCAAGATAGATAAAGGAACATCTCATTAGTATTTCAAAATAAAGAATGGAATTAGGAAGGGTCTACTAATGAGAGAAATAAGGTTCTCAATTAAAGTGAAGGGAAACAAATTCAAATCATACAATTAGGGATTTACTAACAAGAATCCGTGTATCCCACGAAAAGACTAAGGAGAATAAAGATTCACCCTTAGGGCAAGGAATTTACAATCAAGAAAGGTTTTGGGGAGGGTCCAGTGAATTAATAGAAAATAAAAGGGTTGCCAATTGTTCCAAGGAAAAACAAGGATCAACTCCTCAATCATGAGGACACAAGGGAAGGTCATGGTAATAATATGAGACTTTCCCCACAATAATAAAGATAGGTAGGAAATTAGGGAAAGTATCATTAAGAGCTTTGGTGGAATCAAATTCAAGGATCATCGCCATATGGCTTCAAGATCATAGAGTGAATTAGGGGATTCACTTTAGGGTTAAAAGAATTAAAGAAGAGGTCATTACAGTAGTGTAATACCCTTCTCATGATCAGAAACTCAGAAGTAGAGAAGAAAGAATGAATTAAAGAAGAAGCGAATTGAATACCAACCTTTTAGAAGAGAAACCGATGAAGAAATCGACGGATGCTTGGGGATCTTTCTTGGCTTCGAAGGAGAGGTTCTAGGGATCTTCCCACGTTCTCCCAAGGTTTAGAAACAGATTGAGAGTGAAACACATGGAGTTCCCCCTTTTAAATAGCACAAAGAGTTCAAGAGTTACTAGGGTTTCACCAACCGACCAAACCGACCTGTTGGTTGATTGGTTGCCAAAGAGGAAGTTCAAAGGTCGATCCCACACTATCTAAAGGTTTAGAAACATAATGGAAATAGTTTACCACGAAATTAAAAGAAATAAAGCTTTTGAAAACATTCAAAATAGATATTTACCAAAATGCCACTGCTCGGACAGCTTATTCAAAAATAGGGATTTAATGGGCTAAACTTCAATATTTTTGGATGGGCTTCTTTCAATACATCGTACTACTTACCTAGTATGGAGGGAAGTCTTCAAACCAGGTCCAACTAAGCTTTAGGTCCATCAACCAAGTTCTTCTTCACAAATAAATAGTTCAACACCAAATCAAGTAAGGTTTCCATAAGGAAACACCATCATCAATATCCATGGGTTTTGGGTCAAACACCATATCTTCTACTGAGATGGCCCACAAAGACATCTTCCTAAGATTTTCAAAGATAGAAAAACTGAAATCACGGTCAAACTTCAAAGTCAACATTAAATAAAACCCGACTTCACGCAAAACAGATCGGGTTTCCGGCTAGATTTGGGTGGGTGTCACATTCTCCCCCCTTAAAATAATTTCGTCCTCGAAATTGGAGAGTACTTGGTTTTCAAAGGAATGGAGATACATTGCTTTTATCTTGACTTTCTTCCCCCAAAAACAACGGAAAACAAATAACAATTTTTTTTTTTTTTTTTTGTTTGAAATCAACGGAGAAAATCTAACATGCTTTGAAATCAAATCGAAAGTATAATCATGGCTTCATGAAGATTTCACAAGGATCATGGCGAAGATCAATATGAAGATCATAAAACCATAAGAATGAAAGGAGGTTGTAGAAGAGATGGTTGCAAGGATGCGGCATCTTCTTCATAGCCTCAACCACAAAGAATAAAACATAGTAAGAGTAGATCAATACAATACAAGAGAGATTATTAATCTTTGATTGAATAAAAGGAGACGAAAATTTTGAAGTCTTGAAACAATTAGAAGGAAATAACAATTCATGAAGATCACACTTGATTTCTCTTCGAAATCATCATGTGGAGAATTTACAAGGTTATAGAGTATACGGAGATCCACTTTAGAACAACAAGGATAGAAGGATCAGTCATGGGAATGATTTAAAATTACCCTCCTATTAAAGGGAGATAGAAGGCACTAGAAAAATCGAAGAAAGAATAGGTAAGCTTCGGGGTAAACTTCTACCAAACGAAACTAGGTAGCTTATACGGCAGAGAAATAAATCGAACAATGCATATGGTATGTATGCATTTGGCACAGTAGCAAGGTTAGGATTAGTTGGGATTTCCGAATCTTTACAAGGGGATGGAAAGTACAACGAAAATAGATCTAATAGGTACAACAAACTAGACTCTTGGCTGACTTCTTAAATGGCAAAGAGGAATTCAAAACAAAGCAGATGATAAGAATGCGAGAGATGTACAGTTGACAAATCGAACGAAGATAAGAACAAAGGCTATGAATAACGAACATGAAGAAAAGTTTTCTAGGCTTCCCAAAAGATTCTAGGGTTTCAAAGGTCTTCCACGTCACAGAACACACAAGCAGAGATTATACGAAGATAAGAAGGCGACAGTCAAAACTTCAGATTAGATTTAGGCTCAGGATGAAAATGATGATTGATGAGGGTATGTAACGATAAGGACGAGGATACTGAGGATGAGAATGAGCACTAGGATGAGGTTCAAGTTCAGGATGAGACTCAGGATTAGGAGATTCAAGAAGATGAGGAGGAAACTATTCCAACTCGACAGTTGGAGGTGAGAGGTCCATCAAATTCAAATTTCGAGGCATCAGGTGTGGTTTCTCAGTTGTCAACGATAACTTCCACACAAGAAAGGATAGAGACTCAACAAGAGAGGATGGGGACACACATATACATTATAGAATATTGACTAACACGACTAGAGGAGGAGTCTCAAACTATGAAAGATTAGCTTGATTCTCAGAAACGATTAACAAGACAGACAGTTCTAGGAATTCCTTTTATGTCATCACAGATGTATTCACTTTCAGAATTGTAAACCTAAGTGATTAGTGAAGTTAAATTTGTATCACTTGTGTTATTGTATATTATGCTTTTCTTTTGTTGCATTAACAATTGTTCAATGTTTAGTTATGACTCATAACGACCACTCACAACCATTACTCCCAACGACAACTTAAAACAACAACTCCCGACTGGACTCGTATGACAACACATGACGACAACACGACTCAGACTCATACGACAACACATGACGACAACATGACTCAGACTCATATGACGACTTACTCCCAACAACATCTCACAACCAAACTCACTCACAAGGACAACTCATGACTCAACACACATACTCAATAACTGACAACTCAACTTTAACCCATGACTACTACCCAAGTACAAGTCATAAATTTTAATTATTGTGCATTATTCAAACTTGTGTATTATGCTTCATTTATTCAAGTTTCTAATCCAAGGTTCTCTATTATTCACCTCTAAGACAGCTTGAGTCACTTCTGGATCTATGACTCAGATTGCTCATCTAATACTTGTATTAACTATTATTGACTTCGTAAAACCAAGGCTCTGATACCACTCTGTCACACCCCGCCCGCCAGGCCCGGGTTACCCGCCCGACAACCCGTGGGTGCGATCCGTCACAGGATCCATGGTTTTAGTCTATCAATAATAATAAATACAAATACATGAATCAAGAGCAAGAATAGTACAATAATCAATAAAAAGGTTACAGGAGTCCAAATACTCCGATGAATATCCAAGACAGAATCAAAGGAAAGAATCAAGAATCAAATGTAATATCGAGTTTAGCGGAAGCAAAATAAATAACTAGATAATCTTCATCTTCAGGAGGCTTCATGCTCGCAAGTCCATGTACCACCTTTCTGTGCCACATCAGCTTCAAACGAGAAGGCTCTTTCATACGAATCATCTCCAACTTCCGACGTTGTGCAACTATCTGTACAGTTTATATAATACATACAATGAAAGGAATGAGTTCCAACGAACTCAGTAAGGAACAAGCAATTCTCATATATATGTCAATACAATCCACGAATGCACATATGAAATGATATGGATGATATGCAGAAATATGAATGCTACTAAGATCTAACTATGCAAGTCTCTAATGGCTGACATGCTTTAAGATATACACCAGCCCTCCTTTGGGTAAGTCTCATCACTCGATCCGGCAAGGACTGGTTACCTCGAGGGATCCCGGGCAAGGGGTAAGTCCACACCTGGCTCTCAAAACCGTGGCTGGGGGGTTAAGTCAACACTCTCTCACCACGACCATTGGCAATGAGTACTGGCGCATGTCGGGGTTTCTAATCCAATGCAAGGTCATAATGGCAACATACTATATGAAGTCCAGATACTTCCCCTATGGCACCAACCAACTCGGTTCAGTATCCTTCGCAACCTAGGAGTGTGAATCCTCACGGACGGCTACCTCTGTTGGACTCCACTCCTTAACCCTATGGTCATCCACATATTATTGGGGCGGATGCTCTAATGACTCCTCGCGACACCCGGTCCGCTCCTCGGACGTCCATGAGCCCAACCCTAACATATGCAACCCTACCATTACATGACCAATAGTGGACCACTGAGTCTCCGCACGGACTGGTTACCGCTGTTGGATGAAACATAGTCACGTCACCATTGTCACGGGTCACCCGGCTTCAATTCCCCTGCCGAAAGGGTAATAGCATGTGGGGTACCTAGCCATGCAATTCTAGACTCTCCTAAGTATGTCATCCAGTAATCATGATAGTGCTGGAGACATCAGCAGGCATGTGTCCCATTCCACAGCCTTCGATATCCCAAGCCAAGATATCCCAATGGAATACCCTTCCATCACAATCACACTACATCACTCTTTATCATATCATGAACAACTCGTGCAATATCATAAAAGATGAAGTACATCAAGGAATACCACAAACAGCGAGTATACAATAAGATTCACATGCTTTATACAATTACAGCAAGATACATGATCAAAGAATAGTAAATAGAACAACAGAAACATCGTGTATATGTAATTGCATATAAATAAGAATGCATGTCCTTACCGTAATTTAGTAGAAGTCCTCTAACTTGCAATCCAAAAACTATTATAAGACTTTTATTTGAAACAGAGAACACCTAGGCATAGGGTTACAAGAATGTATAAGAGTCAAGAGTCAAAACAATTCAAAAATCAAACCTACACAGTTACTGGAAACCAGCCGGTTGCTTGTGGCGGTCGCAAGTTAAGCGACCTCCACAAGCGACCGCCCTGTTCAGACAGTTTCCAACTCCGAAAATCAGACTTTTTATCATCCGATTTCAATCCGTTTTGGGATGATCTTAGTCCGAAATTCAAGCTTAATAAGTCTAGAACAAGGGGGTAACAAGAAACCCTAGAATTAACAAAGATTTATTACCCAAATCATTCCCCTTGATGGGATCCATCCTTTAAACAAATGCGGGGATTCGTTTCGGACAGGATCTCATCAAGAACATTGAAAAAGGGAGATACAACAAATCAAATGGGTAACCACCAACAAAAAGGGGATGGGTTCATATCAATCAGAGGTTAGAAAGAAGAGAATTGCAGATGGAGATTCATTACCTTAATCAGAATCACCAAGAATAGAAGAGAAAAGGTTTTATATCATTAACAAGACTTCGGACACTGAATCCCGCACGTTTCCACAGCCTCCTAATCGCCCAAAATAGCAATCCCGAACATAATAATGCGTTAATAGGGCGAGGGATGCTATTTATAACGAACGGGGGCAAAATAGGGCATTTTCCCGCAAGCGAGCAACCCCAGTCGCTTAAGGCGGTCGCTTGGTTTAATCAACCGCCACTAGTAACCGCCCCAAGTATATTGCTATACAAGGGTGCTTTGCTCATGGGGTTGAAGACCAAGTACAACCTAACCCAAATGAAGACATGGGGGAGATCATAGTCCGAAAAATCAATCATAATAGGTTTGTAACAAAGAGGTTAGGGTTTCATCATAACATATGGCTTATGAAAATGTTATGATCACGGAAAGAGAGGGAATGATTGTTATCAAGAAAATAACGAGAAATCATAGGAAATCTAGTTTATGTTAACGAAACATTACCCATGAGGTTTCCCGCACATGGAAGGTTACAAGAGGTTTCCGAAAAGATCATTCAAGGGTTAGGGTTAAGGTTTCAAGAATCTATTAGCTAGGGTTAAGATCATGATGATGATCATAGATCTCAAAGAATAGAATGAGATCATGGAATAGATGGTTGCAAGAATGCATCATCTTCTTCCTGATCTCAAAAAGAACAAGAACGAAGAAAGAATAATTAGAAATCCTAATTAGGTTAAACATGGATCATGAAGAAAATATAGTGATCAAGTTTAGGTAAACACAAATATCACCCAAGGGAAAGAGAAACAAAGAATGCACAATCTGAAAAAGTGTTGGGAAGTTTCCAACAAATAAAAGAACAATAGGGTTTCATATATGGTTACCTCTCATGAGAGTTGGTTACCTCCCATGAGAGTTACCCATAATTAATTCTCATAAAAACAACCCAAGATAGATAAAGGAACATCTCATTAGTATTTCAAAATAAAGAATGGAATTAGGAAGGGTCTACTAATGAGAGAAAATAAGGTTCTCAATTAAAGTGAAGGGAAACAAATTCAAATCATACAATTAGGGATTTACTAACAAGAATCCGTGTATCCCACGAAAAGACTAAGGAGAATAAAGATTCACCCTTAGGGCAAGGAATTTACAATCAAGAAAGGTTTTGGGGAGGGTCCAGTGAATTAATAGAAAATAAAAGGGTTGCCAATTGTTCCAAGGAAAAACAAGGATCAACTCCTCAATCATGAGGACACAAGGGAAGGTCATGGTAATAATATGAGACTTTCCCCACAATAATAAAGATAGGTAGGAAATTAGGGAAAGTATCATTAAGAGCTTTGGTGGAATCAAATTCAAGGATCATCGCCATATGGCTTCAAGATCATAGAGTGAATTAGGGGATTCACTTTAGGGTTAAAAGAATTAAAGAAGAGGTCATTACAGTAGTGTAATACCCTTCTCATGATCAGAAACTCAGAGTAGAGAAGAAAGAATGAATTAAAGAAGAAGCGAATTGAATACCAACCTTTTAGAAGAGAAACCGATGAAGAAATCAGAACAGATGCTTGGGGATCTTTCTTGGCTTCGAAGGAGAGGTTCTAGGGATCTTCCCACGTTCTCCCAAGGTTTAGAAACAGATTGAGAGTGAAACACATGGAGTTCCCCCTTTTAAATAGCACAAAGAGTTCAAGAGTTACTAGGGTTTCACCAAACTGACCAAACCGACCTGTTGGTTGATTGGTTGCCAAAGAGGAAGTTCAAAGGTCGATCCCACACTATCTAAAGGTTTAGAAACATAATGGAAATAGTTTACCACGAAATTAAAAGAAATAAAGCTTTTGAAAACATTCAAAATAGATATTTACCAAAATGCCACTGCTCGGACGACTTATTCAAAAATAGGGATTTAATGGGCTAAACTTCAATATTTTTGGATGGGCTTCTTTCAATACATCGTACTACTTACCTAGTATGGAGGGAAGTCTTCAAACCAGGTCCAACTAAGCTTTAGGTCCATCAACCAAGTTCTTCTTCACAAATAAATAGTTCAACACCAAATCAAGTAAGGTTTCCATAAGGAAACACCATCATCAATATCCATGGGTTTTGGGTCAAACACCATATCTTCTACTGAGATGGCCCACAAAGACATCTTCCTAAGATTTTCAAAGATAGAAAAACTGAAATCACGGTCAAACTTCAAAGTCAACATTAAATAAAACCCGACTTCACGCAACGGTGCGTTTTCCTTTTTTTTTTGTGTGTGTGTCATATCTTATATAAAAAACCCCCCACCCCGCAGGGGGATGGTGCCCCCCCCCAACCAAGAAGGGAAAAGGTTTTTCCATGCTTGAGGAAGACCATTGTGTCTACACCAAGAGATCTAATGGTAATTATGTCATTCTGACACTATACGTAGATGACATACTTATGGCTAGCAATAGCAAGGAGCTATTAGAAACCATTAAGAAATGGTTGTCCTTCGTATTTGATAGGAAGGACATGGGTGAAGCAAGCTATGTGCTTGGTGTCAAGATTGTCAAAAATAGGCAAAAGAGATTACTGCGTTTATCTCAGGAGACCTATATTGACAATGTCCTTACAAGATACCATATGCACAACTACAAACCAATTGATACTCTAGTGGAGAAGGGTTTGCATTTGAGACTTGATATGGGTCCTAAGATTCCAGAGGAGAAAGCCAAGATGGAAAGAGTTCCATATTCCAATGCAGTGGGTAGCCTTATGTATGTTATGAAGTGTACTAGGCCAGATATTTGTTATGCAGTGGGTTTGGTTAGTCGGTACCAATCAAACTCAAGCATAGAGCACTGGAAAGCAGTCAAGAGGATATTGAGATATCTCAGAGGAACGAGTAACTACATGCTGTGTTACCAAGGATCGGATTTTCCGTTAGTTGGCGATAGCGATGCTGACTGGGCTGGAGACATTGATGAGCGCAAATCAACCTCTGTATATGCTTTCTTGCTGAATGCTGTGGTCATTTCGTGGTGTAGTATGAAGCAGACTTGTATATCCCTCTCGAACATGGAAGCAGAGTATGTGGCATGCTTAGTTGCGGTTCAAGAGGCTGTTTGGTTAAAGGAGATTCCTTCGACATACTGGAATTGTGATGACATCCAAAGAGGCTGCCCTTGTCTACTGTGATAGTACAACAGCTCTTAGCTCTGTCAAGGACCCAAGTATCATGGGAAGACCAAACATATACAATTGAGATATCACTTTGTTAGAAACATTATATCAAGGAAGAAAGTTGTACTTAAGCACATGTCTACTAGTCAGATTGAAGCTAACCCTTTTACCAAACCTATAGCCAAGGATGTTTTTATTTCTCATGTAAAATCCTTGGGCTTCGTAGATTGGGACTTACTTTTGTCACATCCCCCCAGCCGGTACCCTTACTAGCATACCCGGGAGTGTGATCCACAGCCCCCAAGATCAAGTATCAAGGAAATCATTCTCCCACATATATAATAACATAATCATAAACAGGAAATAATCAAGGTTATAATATTATAAACAAAAGGTTTAAAATCAAGAAATGAATAAACAATATAATCAGAGTGCGGAAAATGATACCAGATATCCGAAGATATCAAAAGAAGTAGAGAGAGGCGGAAATTCACTCCACAGATACAGCGGAACATAGTATGTAAGTCTAAAAGGAATAACAACTGAAACAAAAGAGAATAAGAAAGACAACTAAACTTAAGAGTTTTCTATCCTATAGATAACATCTTTAAAATAGTGGACTTCGTCAGTCCAACAGAGATGCTCCAACTCCACGTTATGACTAATCGTAGTACGCAACTTGATCGCTCGAGGTATCATCAGTGTAATCTTGATTGTCGCCAACACCTTGCGTGTAGTACACTTCATCGGCTTGCACTTCATCGTACTGTCCGTCATACTAGTCGTACCCTGTAGTATAGTCTAACAAAAGATTGTACAAAAAGGAATGACTTTCAAAAGAAACTAAGTAAGGCAAGTTAACTCATAACAGCATAAATAACATGTATCAGAACATAACAAGATGCAATGCAGTATGAAACAAATAATGTATGTATGCATCTAAACTCTATGTATGCTGGTCTCTATTAGCAGACATGCTTTAAGTCATAGCACCATACTTCTTTTGGGTCGTCAGTCACTCCTCCTCAGCCATCTTGGCATCTTGGGTCTGCCGGGGTAATTGGGTAAAGTCCTCATCAAACCATGGTTGGGGTTCAGGTCACCACTCTCTCACATCACCATTGGTCTAAGTACTGGCGCATGTCAGGGTAAAGCCTAGCCCAATGCGAGTCATCTACTCAGTTACATCAACTCAATTCCAGATACGTCCATTCCTCGTCCCTGACGATCCTTTCCGGTATCCTTCGCACTAGAGTCCTAATAGTCCCAGACCACGGACTCATCAACCCTATTGGTTATCCACATATGGTAAATGAGAAGCTCTCATGTCCTCTCACAGGTTGGTTACCGGTCTTGAGCGCCCATGAGCCCAAGTCTAGCCATATGCAACCCTCCAATAAATGGCCCCCACAATATGATTCCCGTCCTCTCACGGGTTGGTTACTGATCTTGAGCGCCCGTGAATCACATTGCTATGTCGTTCGCTCACAATACCCTTCCGATTCGGGTCTGATATAATGGGGACATCCTAGCCAAACACTGCTAGACAGCCCTAGGTATGACAACCAATGATTCGGGAAAGCGTCGATGGGCATCTTCGGAGAACATCCCATACTATTCCCTCCGATGTCCAAGGATAGAAGCGTCAAAAGGACACTTCCCAATCCCAAACCATACTTAATCAACCACATTCTCAGATGAGTCATGACATACACAACCAACAATTCATCAAATACAACAGAATGTAAAAGCATAATCCAATCAAGCAGTAATCAACATTTCATATACTTGAATAATGAAAACGAATACATAAACAAGTGCTACTGTACTTACAGTAGTACATCAGAAGTATAAGATACAAGAACAGTACATAAACTCAGAGTTTCATAAAGTAGAAACCAGAGAGTATGCGATCTACGTTATTATGAAATAACTGTCCTTACCTTGATTATCGCCAAAGATAATCCAAAGATCAAAGAGAGCAACTCCAAACTTAGCAAATAAACTCCTAACAATCATACAACATTAGGAAAGATACCTAAAAGATCAGAGAGCAAACGAATCAAATTGGGTGAAAAACAAAGCTACTGCCTCCTTGGTCGAGTGCTTGGTCTAACGACCTAGTTGACCAATCAAGTCAGTACGGAATTGTTGAAACTGATTTGGTCATAACTTCTTCGTTTGAAGTCGGATTGATCCGAAATTCGAAGGGGAAATTCCTAGGATGTATTAGAATCATTTTGGTAGATAAAATCACCAAGTCATGGTCAAACTATGGGTTCTTGATTTGACCCAAGAAATTAGGGTTTCAACCTTTATGGCTCTCATGAAAAGGTTATGATCATAGGATGAAAGGGAACAATTGCTATCAAGAAAATAGCAAGAAATCATAGAAAATCTAGTTTAGATTAATAGAAACATTGCCCATGAGGTTTCCCTTGCATGGGAGGTTACCAAAGGTTTCCAGATAGATCATACAAGGGTTAGGGTTTCAAGAAATTTATTTGGTTAGGGTTAAGATCATGACGATGATCATAGATCTCTAAGAATAGAAGGAGATCATGGAATAGATGGTTGCAAGATTGCAGCATCTTCTTCCTGATCTCAGTAAAGAACAAGATCGAAGAAAGAATAATTTAAAATTCAGAAGAGATGCTAACCTTGAATTGTCAGATCAGAGATGAGAGGCTTCAGATCTGCAGAGGAGTCTTCGAAATCACCAGAGAGAGTTTCGGAGAGGTCTTCTCACGTTCAAAAAGTGTTTAGGAGGCAGCCGTAACAAAGAAACACGAAGTAGGGTTTAAATATAAGTGAAAAACCCTAAAATTGCATTTTCTCGGATTTGACAATCCTTTGGTCAAGTGCTTGGTTGACTGGCCCAGTCGACCAAGGCAGATAGTAAGGAATAATTAGGGAATTGAAGGATCAAATGGGCTCTAAACCTTATGGGCTTTTGCACACATATGAAGTGACATATTTAGTGTATAGAAATACCTTCAAACCAAGTCAGATAACACTCCAAGTCCTTCAACTAATCTTATCTTCAAGACAGTGCAGCTTCCTTTCCAAATCTACACAAACTTCCAAGTATGGAACTCCATCAGCAACATCCATGGGTTTAGAGTCAAACACCATGTCTTCTACTGAGATGGCCCATTGTTGGCTTCTTCCTTTACTCCGGGTCTTCGGACCTATAAACAATCGGGTTACCGGGTCAAGGTCAGGGTTAGGTTAGGCCTGGGTTTCACTTTCTCCCCCCCTTAAAATAAATTTCGTCCTCCAAATTGAAAGCGTACCTGTACTTCCAAAAAGTTGAGGAAATTTCTCCTTCATATCTTCTTCCTTCTCCCAAGAAGCTTCTTCAGGGGTATGGTTCTTCCAATGAATCTTTACCAAAGGGATGGTGCGATTCCGCAATTGCTTGTCCTTCTTATCCAATATTTCAGCTGGCTCTTCATCATAGGTAAGATCAGCACTAAGTCCTTCAAGAGCTTGCTGTAATATGTGCTCCGGATTCTCAATGTATTTCCGAAGCATCGAAACATGAAACACATTGTGCACATAGCAACAATAGACGGAGGTAATGCCAATCGATAAACAACATGTCCAATCTTTTCCAAAATCTCAAAAGGACCAATGTACCGAGGGCTAAGCTTTCCTTTAACATTGAATCTCATCATACCCTTCATAGGTGAAACCTTCAAGAAAACTTTCTCCCCAATTTGAAATTCCAAGTCGGTCCTTCTCTTATCAGCATAGGATTTCTATCTTGACTGAGTAAACTTAATCCTTTCTCTTATCATATCGACCGTTGCGCTAGTAGCTTCAATCATCTCCGGGCCTAAGACTTTCCTTTCACCAGTCTAAGTCTAGTACAAGGGTGTCCTACAAGTGTTACCATATAAAGCCTTAAACGGAGCCATGCCTATAGTTGCTTGATAACTTATGTTATAGACAAACTCAACCAAAGCTAAGTGTTCATCCCAATTTCCACCCATATCCACCACACAAGATCTAAGCATATCTTCCAAAATTTGAATCGTCCGCTCAGATTGTCCATCGACCTGTGGATGATGAGCTGTACTCAAGTTCAATTGGGTTCCCAAGGCTTTCTGCAAATTGTTCCAAAACCTTGAGGTGAACCTAGGATCACAATCAGACACAATACTTACAAGCACACCGTGCAGACGAACTACATTATCCACTTATAGCCGAGCTAGCTTATCCAAAGTATGAGTGATCTTCATAGGAATGAAATGGGCTGATTTGGTCAACCTATCAACGATTACCCATATGGTGTCATTACCTTTACCTGTCCGAGGTAAGCAAGTCACAAAGTCCATAGAGATATCTTCCCACTTCCAACTAGGAATAGGAAGTGGCTGAAGTAATCCAGATGGAGGTTGATGAACGGCTTTCACACGCTGGCAAGTCTCACACTTGGCAACAAAATCATCAACATCGGCCTTCAAACCAATCCACCAAAAATGTTCTCTTAAGTCTTTATACATCTTGGTGCTTCCAGGGTGTATTGTAAAGATTGAGTGGTGTGCTTCTTTCAAAATCTCTCTCTTGATTCCTTCATCAGCAGGCACACAAAGTCTTCCTCTAAACAATAAGGCACCATCCATAGATATACCAAAGTCAGGATTTGAATCAGGATTCAAAGAAATCTTCTCAATCTTCTCCTTAAAATCCAGATCAGAACCTTGTAGAGCAACAATTCTATCTCTAAGGGTGGATCTCGCCGTCATAGCAGACAAAACAACTTCCGAACTTTCAGGGACAACTTCCAAACCAAAATCCAAAATCGAGGACAATAGAGGTTGACTCAGTGCATTCAAGTCCAGTACTTTCTTTTGACTTTTCCTGCTAAGAGCATCAGCAACCACATTCGCTTTACCAGGGTGATACTGAATGTCACAATCATAATTAGAGACCAATTCCAATCATCTTCTTTGTCTCATATTTAACTCCTTTTGGGTAAAGAAGTACTTCAAACTTTTATGATCTGTGAAAATAGCGATCTTCTCACCATAGAGGTAATGTCTCCAAATCTTCAAAGCGAAGACAACTGCGGCAAGCTCTAAGTCATGAGTGGGCTAATTCCACTCATAATCCTTCAATTGCCGAGAAGCATAGGCTACAATCTTACCATGTTGCATCAAAACGCAACCCAAACCAATCTTCGACGCATCCGTGTAGACAGTCAAACCACCGGAATTATCAGGTATAGTTAAAACCGGGGCACTTGTCAATCTAACCTTCAATTCTTGGAAATTCTTCTCACATGCGTCGGACCAAACAAACTTCTCTTCCTTTCTAGTTAGCTTAGTCATAGGAGCAGCCAACCTAGAAAAATTCTCAATAAAACTTTTGTAGTAGCCTGCCAAACCAAGAAAACTTCTTAATTCTATAACAATCTTTGGTCTTTCCCAATCAGTAACTGCTTGTACTTTTTCGGGATCAACATGAATACCTATAGCAAAAACCACATGGCCGAGGAATACTACACTCTTGAGCCAAAAATCACACTTGCTAAACTTAGCATAAAGCTTCTTTTCTCGAAGTCTTCGCAAAATAAAATCTAGATGCCTTGCATGCTCTTCTTCACTCTTCGAATAAATCAGGATATTGTCAATGAGACTATCACAAACTTATTGAGCACATCATGAAAGACTCGGTTCATGAGGTCCATGAACACAGCAGGAGCATTAGTTAAACCGAAAGGCATAACTCGAAACTCAAAATGACCATACCTTGTTCTAAAAGTCGTCTTGAAAATAGCACTTGACTTCACTTTCAACTGGTGATATCCAGACCTTAAATCAATCTTTGAGAACATTGCTGCACCCTTCAACTGATCAGAAAGATCATCAATTCGGGGCAGCGGGTATCTATTCTTAATGGTCAACTTGTTCAACTCAGGGTAATCAATGCACAGACGCATACTACCATTCTTCTTCTTAACAAACAAGACCGGGGCTCCCCAAGGAGAAACACTAGGTCAAATGAAACTTCTATCCAAGAGTTCATTCAATTGCTTTTGTAACTCAACCAACTCAATAGGAGCCATTCTATATGGAGCCTTAGACACTGGGGCAGCACCAGGAATTAGATCAATAGAAAATTCCACTCTCTATCAGGTGGCACACCTGACAGATCCTCAGGAAAAACATCAACAAAGTCACATACAATGCTAACTTCCTCTACTTTCTTTCCTTCCTTAATCTTTCCTTCAGATGGCAAACTTTCAACTAATGCATAGACTTGCATCAGTGCAGACAATGTCTTCTTACAAATTCTTCCTTTCTCGCCTTGGAATTCAAAATTTGAACTTCCACTAATCCGAAATTGAATTCTCTTTGAAGAACAAAGAATTATAGCATTATGGGTAGTCAACCAATCAATACCCAAAATGATATCAAAATCCTTCATATCCAAAAGTATCAGATTGGCTTCCAAATTCTTCCCACCAACCAAAATAGGACACTTAACTAATCCTTTATCTAGTTTCACAACAGGTCCAGTAGGAGTACAAATCGATAAACAACTAGATAAATTCTCAGGTTCCAAATCAATCTTCTTGATAAATGCAGATGATATGAAAGAATGAAAAGCACCCGTATCAAATAACAAAAATGCAAGAATAGAAGCAACAAATAAAGTACATGTAACTACTTCATGATTCACATCCTGTTCAGTACTAGAAATACTGAACACTCTTCCAAAAGGAGGAACAGAAGTACTCTTCACTACAGGAGTAGAATGTTGAATAGGCTTCTTAGGACAATCATGAGCAAAGTGACCAGTCTGCTTATAGTAGAAGCAAGCAGGATTGCTAAATCCAACAGGAACAAGTGCAACTGCAGGCTTCTGATCCAAAGGCCTAGGAATAGCATTCACGGGCCTAGCATTCGCATTCATCGGCGGCCGATTCCCACCAAACTGACCAAACTGGCCTGGTTTATGAAATCCAGGTCTCTGACCGACACTCCTAGACTGAAAAGCAGGAGTAGGGTATGGCATAGGTCTCACAAAACATCGAATAGTTCGATCCACAAATCTAGGATTTCTTGGCTGCCAGGGTCTTTGCACTCTAGCATTCTCTTTCTCAGTTTCTTCCAGCTTCTTGGTGTTCTGCACCACCTGGGAATAACTTTCAATAGGCTGAATGGTGAGAAATGCCCTGATTGCAGGTCACAATCCCTTGAAAAATTTCTTTGCTTTGGAAATATCAACCTTCAAAGAGTTAGGAGCACAAAAGTGAAGCTCTTCAAACTTCTGTTGGTATTCCAACACAGACAAAGATCCTTGAGTAAGAGCCATAAATTCAGCTTCCTTCGCATCCTTCACTACTTCCGGGAAATAGTTCTTGCAAAAAGCTTCCTTGAACAAATCCCAAGACACAACGCCAGCATGCAAACCTTCCAAAACAGGCCGGGTGGAAGTTCACCAAGCGTCACCTTCATGTTGCAACTTCTGCTCGGCAAACAAAATCTTCTGGGCTTCCGTACATTGCAAATGACAAAAAGCTCTTTCCAACTCACGTAGCCACTTGTTAGGAAACAAGATATCCTTGGATACTTCAGTGAAGTTAGGAACTTGCATCTTCAGAAAACTCTCCATCAAACGAGTATGAGGAGTTCCGGCTAATCCACCCGCATTCGAGACTGCGGCATGAGGATTTCCATTGACACCAGCACGAGTCTCATTATGCAGAGTCATGAAACCGGTCAACATCTGGTTGAACTGAGCTGCTTGTTGTTGCATCATATTACCCATAATATTGGCAATATCACGAAAGCTTCCGACATTCAGGGCACCGGGCACATCAGGAGTACCTTGGTCACTAGTGTTGGTCTGCTGATCATGACAACCAATTGGTATCTCGTCACTTCCGTGACCACTGGATTCACCACGCCCACTTCTTAACGTAACCATTCTGCAAAAACCAAAATGTTAAAACACCAGATTTTGAAGTTTCGACACAATCCATAAGTCCAAATGATTAAGTATCTTAAATCATGCTTAAATACATCCATTTAGTCATCAAACAACCAATCATAGGACAAAAATCTCAGTTTTCCAAAATCCAACAGCACTTGGGGCTACTGGGTCCTTTAGTCGAGTGCTTGGTTGAGTGCCCAGTCGACCAAGGCTCACAGCACGTGAAAAATAGGTTTTAAGTGCCAAAAACCCATTCCAAACACACTTCAAACCTTGCATACTTGAGAGGGGACTCTAGAGGAGAAGTGCTAAGGCATTCCTAAGTGTTTTCCAAGTAGTTTGGGGCTTCAACAAAAACACTACAACACTCTACGACTTCATATAAGGTAAATCATTCTTTTCTCACTCAAGTTCATCTTCTCAAACTTGCAAATCATCCAAAAACAACATCTGTTGCTTGTGTCTATTGCTAGAAATCATGCTTAGGAACACTTAGAAACATGTCCCCTAGGTTTTTAGCACAATACCATGCTTAAACAACAAGTTCTACAACAATCTTGCATTCTCACATCACTTTCGTACCGAAATCGTTAACTTTAGAAAAATTTTGATTTCTCTCAAACCGCTTGGAGTTTTAGCACGAAATAAAATGCTACTTGCTCAACATGATATTGTGAATGTGAAGATGCACATTGATCTCACCCATTCCAAAATTTTAAAAAATCCAATTTTACCCAGAATGCAAAATCCCCAAATTCCTTCTTGCTGAATTTTCAACTTTAGACTGAGATTTCGATCGATTTTCTTCAAGTAAACTTCATAGCCATGCAATTCCAAGTATTGCACACATGCTAGTATGCTCAATTTACATTTTCCCCAAATTTCCAACTTTGATGAAAATTACGAAAATGCCCTTCTAGCAGAATTTTCGAAACAATACTAACATGCAACATCCTTTGTCTTTTCCAACAGACATCACACCATGCAGAGAGGTGGACGAGGCAAAGGCAGGATAGTTGGAGCTAGGCGAGGCAGAGGTCGAGTTCCAGCTCAGCCTAGGGAGGAGATCATACGACTCGATCGCTTCGACACACCACAGGCAGAGTTCCTGTACGAGGCATTCTTCGAGTACTGCCGCATAGAGTATGGGCGACTTCTTCACTTGCGAGAGCTTAGAGTATTCCAGATCTGACAGAGATTCGACACACAGTCATGGACTCATCTCTTCACGGCGGACTTACCCGTCTATCTTGAGCTAGTGAGGCTATTCTTCAATAACCTCACGTCTGTCTAGGAGGCCAGAGGACTAGGTCGTCCTTTCAGACTCATCATTGAAAGCAAGGTCAGAGAGACACAGATCCGCTTCTCCACTAGGGATCTGGCACACATTCTCCATGTACCACACTATCAACGATAGTGCTTATGGATACCTATCGGGGCAGAGGTAGACCGATTCTTGATGCCATACGAGCTTCATGAGATATGCGCCACTCTCTGGGGATGACTCGAGTGCTACCTTCCGAGAGACAATGGACATATGAAAAATTCAACTAGGTTCATCGGTCACGTTGTCGGCCGAACATCATACCAAAGGCCGGACATCACAACCGGATTTTTGTGATGGAGGCTGTAGTTATCTACCGCATCTACACCGGCTTTTAGATAGACTTATCCTACATCATCCAGCAGGTCATGATAGATCTGGTGGCACGTCGGAGTATGAGGAACCTTTGCTTCGGGAGATTATTGACATTGATCTTCCGACACTTCGGGGTTAGTTTGGAGGATATAGAGGAGCTTACTAGTTCACTGGGATATGCCATTGGGACTAGAACAATCAAGCAGATGAGGCTCACTCAGACTGTGAGATCTCCGGGTCCAGATGGTGAGGAGGATACAGATGAGGATGAGGATGAGGTGGAGGCTCCAGCAGATGAGGGTGATGCTGGTTCAGATTCTGATGATCAGGCGGAGGATACAGAGATCCATGAGGCTGATCCTGAGTATCTTGAGATTCCCAGGTCACCACACTTCAAGACAGGAGGCCCTTCACATTCAGTCCCAGAGACTTCTGATTTAGGTGCTCAGATGATATTGATGACTTCCATGTTAGAGAGGATGGGGGTCAGACAGGAGCAGATATATGAGAGGATGGAGTCACGGCAAGATAGGATAGAGTCACAGATTACTCAGATGGCCGAGGACTTCGAGCATTCCAGAGATGAGAGGAGATCACATAGATAGATTGTACCTAGGATTTCCCTTTATGCTTTTCAGATGTAAACTTTTCTTAAAGTTAATGAAGTTCTTTTTGTTTCACTTTATTATTGTGTGTTATGAACTTTTCTTTTATTGCATTACATGTCATTTGTTCAAATATAATTATTGTATATTATTCAGAAAACCAGTTATGCTTCATTAAACAAGTTTCTAATCCAAGTGTTCTATTATTCACTTCTAAGAGTAGATGAGTCACTTCTGGATCTATGACTCAGGAATGTTCTGTTACTGTTTTTTGTGGTTAGGATTTCCTTGAACTTTGGGCTTTGATACCACTCTGTCACATCCCCCCAGCCGGTACCCTAACTGGCATACCCGAGAGTGTGATCCACAACCCTGAAGATCAAGTATCGAGGAAATCATCCTCCCACATATACAATAACATAATCATAAACAGGAAATAATCAAGGTTTTAATATTATAAACAAAAGGTTTAAAATCAAGAAATGAATAAACAATATAATCAGAGTGCGAAAAATGATACCAGATATCCAAAGATATCAAAAGAAGTAAAGAGAGGCAAAAACTCACTCCACAGATACTGTCACATCCACCCAGCCGGTACCCTATCTGGCATACCCGAGTGTGTGATCCACAGTCCACAAGATCCAGTAGTTAGTAAAATCAACCTCCCACATTCACAACAATATAATCAAGAACAAGACTAAATCAATGTTAACAATATTATTCAAATGAATCATAGTTAAGTAACAAGATAATCATCAGAGTGCGAAAATGATACCAATAGATATATAAATTAAAAGTAGAGTGAGGCGGAATCTCACTCCACGAGTACAGCGGAATGTAGTTCGAAAATTAAAGGGATTACAACTGATTCTAAAGACAAGAAAGAAAGGTATATTCTAACTAAGCTAGAGTCTTTCTACTTTATAAAGGATGTCTTCATAAACATAGACTTCATCGATTATGCTCAGACGCTCCCACTCCACAGTAGGGCTAATCTTGGTAACAAGAGAGACCACTCGAGGGATCCTCAAAGTAATCTTCGTAGTCGCCAACACTTTGCGTATGGTACGCTTCTTCATCTTGCGCTTCCTCATATTGCGCTTCATAGCCATCAAGACCTGTAGAATAATCTAACAAACAATATTGTACAAAAAGGAGGGAGTTTCAAAAGAAACTCAGCAAGGCAAGTTATTCCATAATAGCATAAATAACATAGTAACACAAACAAAGCATAAGATGATATGATATGAAAAAAACAATGTATGTATGAGTCTAACTCTATGTATGCTGGTCTCTATAGGCAGACATGCTTTAAGTCATAGCACCATACTTCTTTGGGTAGGTCAATCACTCCCCCTCAGCCATCTTAGCATCTTGGGTCTGCAGGTGGTAGTTGGGTCTTGCATCCTTCTTGGACATTCCTTGGTTGGGGGTTAAGTCACCTCTCTCTCACATCACCATTGGTCTAAGTATTGGTGCATGTCAGGGTAAAGCTAGCCCAATGCAAGTCTTCTACTTAGTCATATCAACTCAGATCCAGATACGTCCATTCCTCGCCCCTGTCTATCCTTTCTGGTATCCTTCACACTGGAGTCAGCGTATCCTTTGGCTACAACCAACTCGGACTACGGACTCATCAACCCTATAGGTCATCCACATATAGTAAACGGGAAGCTCTCATGTCCTCTCACGGGTTGGTTACCGGTCTTGAACGCCCATGAGCCCAAGTCTATCCATATGCAACTCTACCCATAAATGGTCCTCACAATGTGATTCATGTCCCCTCACGGATATAACTCACCGGTCTTGAGCACCCATGAATCCCCATTGCTACCACGGGTCGTTCGGTCTCAATACCATTCTGAATCGGGTTTGATATAACAAGGGTGTAACCTAGCCAAACACTGCTAGACAAGTCCTAGGTATGAAAACCAATAATCCGGGAAGGTGTCAAAGGGCAACATTGGAAATATTCCATACTACTCCCAATGAGGTCCAAGGACAAAAATGTCAAAAGGACATTCCCCAATCCCAAATCATACCTAAACAATCACAATCATAATTCAGTCATATCATCCACGACAGATATCTCATCATTTGAAAAAGTATAATAAGAAAGATTAAATAAATAAGAAACATACATGAGTAAGTATTCATACATAATCAAGTACATAAAGTAAATAAGGAAATAAGATCCTAATGTACTTTCAGCATTCATATCATATAAGAAACTAACATAACAGTAGCAAATCTAAGAAGTTCCCAAATTAGAAACTAAATCTATGCAATCTATGTTAATATGGTAACAACTTTCTTACCTTAAATAGATTTGAATATATTCCGGACGGACAAGAGGATGAATCCAAAGTTAGCAACCAAACCCTAGAATAGCATCACACAATCATTAGGAAGTAGTCCTAAAAGAATAAGCATCAATTGAATTGAATCGGACGAAGAAATCAGATTCTGTTCCTGCGGGTTGATTGGCTAGGTTGAGTGCTACAGTCGACCCAGGCAGTCTGCCCAAGAGCAAATCCGAAAATAAAAAGAGAATCTTGATCCGAAACCTATGCTACACAAACCAGAATGCGATGAAACTTGGAGAGATTGTCTAACACAGTAGTCTAAGACTAAAAAGCATATTTAGACATCAAACCACCATTAAAACCATTACTTATAATTTAGAATCATAGTTTCTATTTTGGTAAAAATCATAGTTTTCATTGGAAACATGCTATGAATGAAAGAGATGAACTAGAGATGATTAGATCTCATTCTAGTACAAGAACACAGTAGATCAGAGGTATGAATAATCATAGAGAAGTATCTATAATGCTAGAATAAATCAAAATAGGAATATGATCATAGTTTTAAGAAGAAATCATAAAAATCATGTTAAGAATGAATGAGATGATCATGGCATAAGAGAATGAAAAGAGATTGTAAAGATATGACTACAAGGTTGCAGCATCTTCATCATAATCTCAGTTCAAAGATGAGAGTGATCATGGAAAGAATAAATCAAGAACACAAAAGATTGAATACTAACCTTTAATTGAAGAACAAGAGAAAGAACTTGCAAGTTTGCAAGGTTGGATCTTCTTCTTCACTCTTGGAGGCTTGGAGATGGTTTCCCTTTGTTCTCTAAGTGTTTTGGAGGCTAGGGATACTAAAATCACGAAGTCATGGGGTATATATAGCAAGATACTCAAAACAGAAGATTCTATTCGAGTTCAGCATCTCTAGGTCGATTGGCTGGGTAGCATGGCCCAGTCAACACAGGCTGACAGCAAACCCAAAAACAGGGAATTGAGGGTCTTTCACTACTCGGAATCAAATGAAACTTTAAACACATATTCTATAACATACCTAGCATAGAAAAATGGCTTTAAATCATATCTCACCAAGCTCTAAGGTCATCAACTAATCTTCTCTTCATCAAGGCATAGTCTCTTCTCTATATCCAACATTGTCTCCAAGTATGGGGCATCATCTTCAATCTCCATAGGTTCGGAGTCGAACACTATATCTTCTACCAATATGGCCCATAGTTGACTTTCACTTCTACATCGGGTTTTTGGACCTACAGACAAAAGAGTATCCGGGTTAAGGTTAGGGTCGGGTTTCACAGATACAGCGGAATGTAGTATGTAAGTCTAAAAGGAATAACAACTGAAACAAAATAGAATAAGAAAGACAACTAAACTTAAGAGTTTTCTATCCTATAGATAACATCTTCAAAATAGTGGACTTCGTCAGTCCAACAGAGATGCTCCAACTCCACGTTACGACTAATCATAGTACGCAACTTGATCGCTCGAGGGATCATCAGTGTAGTCTTGATTGTCGCCAACACCTTGCGTGTAGTATGCTTCATCGGCTTGCACTTCATCGTACTGTCCATCATAGTAGTCAGTATCTGTAGAATAGTCTAACAAAAGATTGTACAAAAAGGAATGACTTTCGAAAGAAACTAAGTAAGGCAAGTTAACTCATAACAGCATAAATAACATGTATCAGAACATAACAAGATGCAATGCAGTATGAAACAAATAATGTATGTATGCATCTAAACTCTATGTATGCTGATCTCTATTAGCAGACATCCTTTAAGTCATAGCACCATACTTCTTTTGGGTCTTCAGTCACTCCCCCTCAGCCATCCTGGCATCTTGGGTCTGCCGGGGTAATTGGGTAAAGTCCTCATCAAACCATGGTTGGGGTTCAGGTCACCACTCTCTCACATCACCATTGGTCTAAGTACTGGAACATGTAAGGGTAAATCCTATCCCAATGCAAGTCATCTACTAAGTTGCATCAACTCAGTTCCAGATATGTCCATTCCTCGTCCCTGACGATCCTTTCTGGTATCCTTCGCACTAGAGTCCTAATAGTCCCAGACTACGGACTCATCAACCCTATTGGTTATCCACATATGGTAAACGGGAAGCTCTCATGTCCTCTCACGGGTTGGTTACCAGTCTTGAGCGCCCATGAGCCCAAGTCTAGCCATATGCAACCCTCCAATAAATGGCCCCCACAATATGATTCCCGCCCTCTCACAAGTTTGTTACCGGTCTTGAGCGCCCGTGAATCACATTGCTACCACAGGTCGTTTGGTCTCAATACCCTTCCGATTCGGGTCTGATATAACGGGGACATCCTAGCCAAACACTGCTAGACAACCCTAGGTATGACAACCAATGATTCTGGAAAGCGTCGATGGGCATCTTTGGAGAACATCCCATACTATTCCCTCCGATGTCCAAGGACAGAAGCGTCAAAAGGAAGCTTCCCAATCCCAAACCATACTTAATCAAACACATTCTTAGATGAATCATGACATACACAACCACCAATTCATCATATAAAAGAGAATGTAAAAGCATAATCTGATCAAGCAGTAATAAACATTTCATATACTTGAACAATGAAAAAGAATACATAAACAAGTGCTACTGTACTTACAGTAGTACATCAGAAGTATAAGATACAAGAACAGTACATAAACTCGAGTTTCATAAAGTAGAAACCAGAGAGTATATGATCTATGTTATTATGAAATAACTGTCCTTACCTTGATTATCGCCAAAGATAATCCAAAGATCAAAGAGAGCAACTCCAAACTTAGCAAATAAACTCCTAACAATCATAGATACAACATTAGGAAAGATACCTAAAAGATCAGAGAGAAAACGAATCAAATCAGGCGAAAAACGAAGCTACTGCCTCCTTGGTCGAGTGCTTGGTCTACTGACCCAGTCGACCAAGCAGTCGACCAATCGAGTCAGTACGGAATTGCTGAAACTAATTTGGTCATAACTTCTTCGTTTGAAGTTGGATTTATCCGAAATTCGAAGGGGAACTTCCTAGGATGTATTAGAATCATTTAGGAAGATAAAATCACCAAGTCATGGTCAAACTATGGGTTCTTGATTTGACCCGAGAAACTAGGGTTTCAACCTTTTTGGCTCTCATGAAAAGGTTATGATCATAGGATGGAAGGGAATGATTGCTATCAAGAAAATAACAAAAAATCATAGAAAATCTAGTTTAGATTAATAGAAACATTGCCCATGAGGTTTCCCTCACATGGGAGGTTTACCAAAGGTTTCCAGATAGATCATACAAGGGTTAGGGTTTCATGAAATTTATTTGGCTATGGTTAAGATTATGACGATGATCATAGATCTCAAAGAATACAAGGAGATCATGGAATAGATGGTTGCAAGATTGCAGCATCTTCTTCTTGATCTCAGTCAAGAACAAGATCTAAGAAAGAATAATTAAAAATTCAGAAGAGATGCTAACCTTGAATTGTCAGATCAGAGATGAGAGGCTTCAGATCTACAGAGGAGTCTTCGAAATCACCAGAGAGAATTTCGGAGAGGTCTTCTCACGTTCATTAAGTATTTAGGAGGCAGCCGTAACAAAGAAACACGAAGTAGGGTTTAAATATAAGTGAAAAATCCTAAAATTGAATTTTCTCGGATTTGACAATCCTTTGCCCAGTCGACCAATTAGTCGACCAAGGCAGACAGTAAGGAATAATCGGGGAATTGAAGGATCAAATGGGCTCTAAACCATATGGGCTTTTGCACACATATTGTAAAACCCAGCCCTAACCTTGACCCGGAAACCTTGTCATTTGTAGGTCCAGTGACCCGAAGTAAAGTAAGAAGTCAGCTTTGGGCCATCCCAGTGGAGGACTTGGTGTCTGGCTTTGAATCCATGAGAGTTGATGATGAAGTTCTATTTATGGAAACTGAATCTTGATGAAGATTGGATTAGTTGATGGACTTGGAGTGCTCTCAATCTTGGTTTGAAGGCATTTCTACCTATTAGGTAAGTCACTTGACATGTGTGCAAAACCCCTTTAGGATTGGATTTGATCTGGGTCTTCAATTCCCTGTTTTGGAATTGCTGTCAGCATTGGTCGACTGATTGGTCGACTGGACCAGTCGACCAATCCACTCGACCAATGAGTGCTGTCTTTGGCAATTAGGTTTTTCTTGCTCTATTTAAGTCCAATCTCGAGTCTACTTCGTATTTGCTGCCTCCAAACTCTTTGGAACGAACCAAAGACCTCTGCAAGTCATCTCCCTTGCATCCCTGGTGATTTTCTTGACGGATCTTCGTCGAAACTCTTCCTTTTCATCAAAAGGTATGTCTACACTCTCTTCTTCTCCTCCATCTCTGTTTTTCTTTCCTTTTTGAGTTGAGAATGTAGAGGAGATGCTGCATTCTCTGTTGCAAACATCTCTGAACTTGTCTCTCATGATCATCCTAAGGATTAATGGCTAGAACAATGATCTTAACCATGATCATTGCAAGCTTTTGAAGGAATCGTGATCAAACCATGATCTAATCTTTGTTTAACTTCTGATTTAAATTCTGATCTCCTTGGATCTTCTATATTGATCATGTTAGTAGCCAATTGCTATGTTTTCTTTTCATGATCCATGATCTATCAATCTCTAGTTGTTTCTCTTCTACCATACCATGTTTCCTTCATGAATCATGATAGTTACATATATGGTAGGTTTTGTTTCCTTATTTAGATTTATGCTTTTAAGCCTATTTCCTTGAAGATCTAAGTATGCTTTTCATGATACCTTTACCTGAAGCAATGATCCATTCTCCTATTGTTCTTGTCTTTGATTTCTATCTTGAATTCTTCAAGATCCATGATTGATCTAATTATGGTAACTTTTTGTTTCCTAATTTGGATCTTGATGGCTTGATTGGATTAGTGTTTTGAGGTCCCCTATATGTTAGGATACTACTGGTGTAGTTTACCCCTTGATTAGTACCCTTTTGAACCACCAAATTCGGATTTCATATCTTAAAACTCTGTTTTTTTTAGGCTACTGTCTGCATTGGTCGACTGGACCAGTCGATCAATCCACTCGACCAATGAGTACAGCAACTCCAGAATTGGTCTGTGTTGGATGTTTTGGTATCTTTTCTGTTAGGGATCTTTCCTAATATGTTGTATGCACTTGTTTAGGACCTTCTTCTCAAGTTTGCCAAGATCTTACTTGATTTCTTAGGATTCCTTTGCGAGTTATAAAAGGTAAGGATGGTTATTTCCTAAATTACATAGATAGCATGAATCTAGTTTCTATATTGGAATATCATTGATATGTTTCCTTAATTAGATTCTTACAATGATATACTACTGTTGCATAACCTTGATTACAGTAGCATTACTTGTTTATGATTAATTGATTCATGTATGATTTACTTACCAATTATATACAAAGTGATTGCAATTATTGATTTCTTTCCATATATGAAGTTACCATATATGTGATGGTATGAATTGATGCATGTGTATGCTTAAGTATGGTTTGGAAAGGAGGGGTGTCCTTTTGACACTTCTGTCCTTGGACTACTACGGGAATATTATGGGATGTTTCCGGAGATGCCCTCTGGACACCTTCCTAAACTGTTGGATGACATATCTAGGATTGTCTAGTAGTGTTTGGCTAGGATGTCCTGTTAAGTCAGACCCTAATCGGAGGGGTATTGAGAACGAACGACTCGTGGTAGCAATGGGGATTCATGGGCGCTCAAGACCAGTAACCAACCCGTGAGAGGACAGGAATCACATTGTGGGGGCCACTTATTGGTAGAGTTGCATATGGTTAGACTTGGGCTCACGGGCGCTCAAGACCGGTAACCAACCCGTGAGAGGACGTGAGAGCTTCCCGTTTACCATATGTGGATGATCAATAGGGTTGATGAGTCCGTAGTCAGGGACTATGAGGACTCTAGTGTGAAGGATACCGGAAACGATCGTCAGGGACGAGGAATGGACGTATCTGGATCTGACTTGATGTAACTAAGTAGAAGAGTTGCATTTGGCTAGGTTTTACCCTGACATGCGCCGGTACTTAGACCAATGGTGATGTGAGAGAGTGGTGACTTAACCCCCAGCCATGGAATATCCCGAGGGATGCCGGACCCATTACCAACTGATGATGAGTGATTGAGACCTTCCTAAAGAAGTATGGTGCTATGACTTAAAGCATGTCTGCCAATAGAGACCAGCATACATAGAGTTAGATTCATTCATTCATTGCTTGTCTCATATCATATTGCATTTATGTTTGTTCTGAAATCCTGCCATTTATGTTATTATGGATTTAACTGCCTTATTGAGTTTCTTTGAAACTCATTCCTTTATTGTACAATGTTTGTTAGACTATTCTGCAGGTACTGAGTATTATGACGGTCCCTATGAAGAAGCGCAAGGCGAAGAGGCATATCTCCAGGAAGGTGATTGCGGTTACAACAATTACACTGAAGATCCCGAGAGTGGTTATGCTCCGTACGATGCTTAGTCCGACCATTGAGTGGAAGCGTCCTTGTGCCATTTATGAGATTTATACTTATAGGGATGTTGTCTATAAAGTGGAGAACAATTTAGTTACCCATTGTACTTGCTACTGGGATTAGATTTTGTCTAGTTTATTCTCTTTTAGAGCTACCTTTCCGCTGGTTGTAGAGTGGGATTTTTGCCTCACTTTACTTATCTGTTTTGACACTCTGATTATATCTAGTACTCTGATTTATTTATGATTCATTCTTTCCTTATTGGATCTATGGTTTATCTTCCGCACTTTTATTATGGTTTTTTTTTTTTTTTTTTTTTTTTTTTTTGTTGGGTTGTTTTCCCCTTCCCCCCCTTCCTCCTTTGGGCGCCCCCCCCCCGGTTTCCCGGATAGGTGTTGCTTGTATCTCAAGATATTACGCAAGTATACGTATCGCAATCAAGTAATAAATGATAAGTACAAAATCGATCCCACGGAGAATTATATCCTTAACTTTCAATGTAAAAGTAAAATTGATTTAAATGAAATTAACAAGGTTGATTGGTGTTTGTCTAACTAATTAACCAAATGACAGGTAAAGAAAACTAAGGAATTAAAATGTAGATTTGAGCAATGGAAGAAACTTAATGAGTGACAAGTGTGTTAGGAATCAAATTTCCCTTCCCCTGAATTTTAAAACACAAATACTAAAGCAATACTACAACCCCAAGATAAATCAAGAACTTGGAATGAATGGCAATATGGTATTTTCCAATACACATAAGCTAGCATCCTAAATCAACATCAACATATTCCTATGAAGAATTGAATTAAGAATGCAATTTAAACCCAATCCAATCAATGGTAATGTGAGGTAATTGGGTATTCCTACCCAACCTACTAATTAACACAACCTAATTAAAGATGATGCTAACTCACACAATTCAACAAACACCTAGACTTCATTAATTTTCCAATTAATGAAATCATAACATTCATTCAAGAAAGATCATTCAAGAACTGAAATTAGTCAATATAACATGCTGAATTCATTAACAATAAAGTGGATTGCAATAAAACTAAAGAACACATGATTAGTTACATATCAAAATTCAGGTTTAGGTACTACTATCATCCCAACACAGCTAAGATTTAGCCCATAACAGAATTCAAATGCATAAAACCAAGTATAGTTGACATGAGACTAGAAAATAAGAAGATAGAGTTATAAAAACAAGAATAAACTAAGGCTTCAATGCTTCCACATGAACTCCGACTTTTCTTCTTCAGCAAATCAGCAACTCCAGCAGCTCCTTGCTTCCACAAGAGCTCAAGCATTCGTTCTCTACCTCCTTCCTCTCAGCCAAGTCTCTATTCTCCCTTGGTCAAATCTCCCCTTCTCCTCCTTGCCTCTCTTCTCTTTCTTCCATAAATGTCTTCAATCATTAGGTTAGATTCTGGCCATAAGATTAGAACCTTCCTCCTGAGATCAAGGGCTGAAAACCATCATGTATTTACAAGAATTTAGCCCACTTAAGTTAGCCCTTTTTGGTCAATTCCATTTGAATTGGATCTAAGAATATTCTGCTCCGTTGTTGTAGCAATGCAGCAACAACTCTACAACAAAGTTAGAGGACATGTTCTTCTATTATGAATCTTCACCTACATGTTCAAGAGAAAGAGAAACAGTCAAATTCATCCATAAAAAGAAGGGAAATTCATGCAATGTGACAAAAATGAACTAAACAAAATGCAACATGTTGAGACTAAATAAAACAACACCTAATGAATACTATCACTAAAACAAAGACAAAATACTCCTAAATCAAGCCATCTCAAGTATAAAAGTTATAAATCTTAACTCTATTTCATAGAGTTATCACACCCCCAAACTTAAGACATTGCTTGACCTCGAGCAATAAAGACAAATGAAAACAACAACTAACTACTAATGAAAGCATGAGGAAATCAAAAGAAAAGAAAAGCAAATAACCTGGCTTAAGTATGCAATAGGATGAGTGTTAGACAGAAGTTGCCTCTCAATCTTTTTCTAAATTTTCAGATCCAACACATCTGGCCAATAACACTTAGATGTCATACTTTACTCATCAGGATGCTCTCAAGTGTGTGTGTGAAAGTTAAGGATCTTGCCCCAGATCACCCTAGTCTAGCTGAATCATGGTCATCAAGTTTAGTTCATTGATCTAATATGTTGACCAAATGATTACCTCTCCACTAATTAGGAATCCATATCTTTTTACAACCCCAAGAACTTGTTTCATACTCTTTTGAGCATTTGACCCCCCAAACTTATTCTTTATGAACTTTTTTTTTATTTTTTATTTATTTTTTATTTATTTTTGTTGTCATCTTGCCTTTTTACGCGAATATCGCTCATTTGTGATGAAGATACCCGGTTACTCAACAAGATCACAAACAAGAGTGCCTTGCATGCTCATATTTCGGGCCACTGTTGACGTCAAAAATACACATGGGTTACATGCATATTCCTGGTTACTAGGTTGCCCAAAACAGCGGAACATTATTCTCTTTTTCTTTCTCTCTCTTTTTTTTTTATATTTTTATATTTTTTTATTTTTCATGCTCGTATTTTAGGCCACTGTTGACGTCAAAAATACACATGGGTTACATGCATATTCCTGGTTACTAGGCAACCCAAATCAACGGAGCATTATTCTTTTGGGGAAGGGAAGGGGTCAAACCTCAATCAATATTCACAATGTACAAAGTTCTTTGAAACAGCCAAATGGGGATCCCTAATGTGTAAGTCTTGAAGTTCTCATTTAACCAATTCTAAAATCCTAAAACTCTCACATTGATCCAACTTTCCCCAGGTTCTCCAGAGCTTGAAATATCACTTGGTGCATCAATAATATGGCATCACGAGACATGAGTAAATGCGGACATCGATCATTATAGCAGAATTGTGCTAAGATTTCCAACAAAATCAGAGTAAGAGGCACTGACATTCACATTCCTTAACAACCATCCAAATTTCATGAAAAGCCAGATTAACTACACAAAACATCTACCCAAAATAGCTACTCTAAAACTGGACAGCAACAAAAGAAAGCAACCACAAAAGAAAGCTGACGAAAACTAAGCAACTAGGAGCATCCATAATCATAAAGATCACATATGCAATTATTGGAAAATTGCAAAGCTTACCCCCAAACTAAAGAGGAGCAGTGTCCTCACAGCGAAAGAAAGGAAAAGAAAGTAAGGGAATCAAAAGAAAACTAAGTAAAAGAAGAGAGAGAACTTCCCTGAATAAGCTAGGCCTCATCATCATCATCTAAGGAATGGAACTCATCATCAGCAGTAGCTGCAGCAGCTGCATCTTCATCCATTGAAGCACTAGAACTAGGGTCTGTTCTGCTCTTCTTCTGAGGGGCCATTTCGAAGGGAATGCACAAGGTGGGCCCCTAACAACCAATATGGAATTCAAACAAAAACACTAACAAACTAAACAAAAACACTAACAAACTAAACAAAAACAAAAACAGTAGAAGATAAAAAAAACAACTAATCAACAGATGCTAAAACAGACCATATCAAACAAAAACATAAACACTATACAAGTAGAAAACAAAAAAAAAAAGCAAACAAATAACAAACAATTAACTACAACTAATCAGACAAATAGCAAGAACAAACAAATAACAAAAACAGAGGAGATGAGCATAGGGTAATGATGACCCAGAAATTCTGTGTTGGTGTGTGCGAGTGATGGTATCTCCAAAACAGCACCTAAAACAAATGAAAAACTTTGCATATACCCTAACGAAAACAGACACCAAGACAGCATAAGAACAAACACATAACCCACAAACCACAAATTGAACATTCAACAAAAACACAGCAAATCAGAAAGTTCAAAAATATAGAATGAAAGAAAAGAAATGGGGAGAACACTTAGCTGATGTGGTGTAGGGAAGATGGAAGGTCGAAATACCACAAAAACTTGCCCGAAACCCAATACAGCACCGGTAGTCCTCTGAGAAGTGATTCGAGGATGGAATGGGGGAAAAAGTTAGGGTTTTTGTGAAAGATGGGCTATCGGTGAAGAAAAAGATTGCTTTGGTGGGTGAATGTAGGTAAATGGAGGTGTGAAAGTCTTTGAAAAACAAAAAATGGAAGAGAAGAGGAGGATGAGTTGCAGTGGAGGAGACGATGGAGCTGTGAGAGTCGATGAAGTGAGCTGAGTGTTTTGTTGGATTTCGGTTTGAAATGAGAGGTTTTATGGGTTTGGGTTGGTATTGGTTTAGAAGGGTTTTAAAAAAATGAAATTGGTTCAAATCAATATGGGTTCAGCATGGTCTAATAGAAGTTTGAAGTGTATTTTTGATGGGTTGGTTGGGTTTGAGATGAAACCGGGTCGGGTGAGTGGTTTAATCGTTGTTGTAGCTTTGCTGCAGCTTTGCTATAGCAACGAACACAGAATGTAAGTTTCAACAGAGAATGTAATGTGTTAACAGAACATGCAAGACCCGTAGCTGAGGATCAAAACTTTGTAGTAGCATTGTGGCCACATCGCTACTACAAAGATAGTGAAATTTGCTGGATATTGAAACATGCTCTGTTCAGCAGTTTGATTTAATGATAAGTTTGGCAAAACACCCAATCACTCTCTTTTTGTTCCCCACACTCCCTGCACATCAAAATATACATGTTAGCAAATTATCTATCATTCATTTATTTTTTTATTTTTTTATTTATTTTTTATTCAACACCTAATGAACTAATAGCCCACAATTAAACGAAAAATAATGAAATCTAAGTGACCTCCCTTCTTTTTAAGCCTCTTGAAGGTTGATTGTAGATTTGTCCCGCTCCAATGGTGCTCCCCAATAATGCTTGATCCACTGCATGCTCTAGTTCCCAAGGCCATTTAATGATTTCTTCTTGTGCACCTTCCATAATTGGACTCAAACTCCTCTCGTTGCTTCATGTACCGTTGCAACATTCCTCCAACCAAATTTTAAGCTTTAATACTGAAGGACTGATCCCGTTGATCTCTACTATATTCCATCCCATTGCTCTTCTACACTTCGTCAGCACGTCAAGTAGCATATCTTCTTGCTCCTTTGTTAGCAGTGCTGAAACAAAAACATTGAGTGTTTTGGCTACATCCAAATGGGCATATTGAGAGTGTTTTGAAAGAGGTGTGAACTCTAACATAGGTGGCTCTTCAATTGATGGTTTAGGGGCTTTAGTTTCAAACTCAGATAATACAAGAGACTCAAATCTACTCCCACTCAATGCCTTAGCTGGTATTGCCTCTAACAAATCCATATATCTACTTGCTTCATCATCCACTTGTTCAATTTCTATTGCCAATGAAAGCTCTAGTGGGTTTTTAATACACTCTGCCTCCAACTCTTCGGAAACCAGCTCTTCAAGGACATCCACAACAAAGCACTCTTCTATTGCATCCGGGAGATCTAGGATTTTCTGTAGCACATGGCAATGATCCTTGAGAGCGATTACTTAAAGCACTAGCCAGCTGTCCAACTTGATTCTCCAAATTTCTCAATGAAGATGCTTGACTTTGAATCATTGCATCATTCCTTGCCATATACTCCTTCAATAAAAGCTCTATTGATGAAGAGGGTTCCATAGGTTGAATGTTCACTTGCTGTTGAGCACTTGGAAGCGGATGAGGTCGAGGCAGGATGGAAGATGGGCTTGCATTCTGTCCTTGAGCATTCCAAGAGTAGTTAGGGTGCTGCCTCCAACCAAGATTATAGGTGTTGGCATATGGGTTATTGGCATTGCTGAAATTACCATCATAGTAAGCTAATTCTGGGTTAGATGGACAGCTATCAAAGACATGCTCCCCACCACAATATGTACACGAGATTGTTGTATGTTGTTGAGTTTGTACAGCTGTAGGCAAGTTTACGGATTTTAACACACTAGTTAGGGATGACACTTGTGAAGTTAAAGTTGTCACTGCATCTAACTCATAAATCCCCTGCCACTCTCTTATTTGCAGCACCTCTCTCAGCTGGCCATTGGTAGTTGTTGTTGGCCATTCTCTCCAAGATCTCATAAGCTTCATTGTAAGACTTTGCCAATATAGCCCCATTTGCTGATGCATCCACTATGGATCGAGTTTGTCCACTTAAACCATAGTAGAAAGTCTCCATTTGAATCCAATGAGGAATACCATGGTGAGGACATTTACGCAAGAGCTCCTTAAATCTTTCCCATGCCTCATACAAAGATTCACCATCCAACTGTTGAAAACCAGTGATATCATTTCTGAACTTGGCATTCTTTGATGCAGGAAAGTACTTCATCAAGAACTTCTCTACTAAATCATTCCATGTGGCTACTGATTGTGGAGGTAAGGAGTTCAACCATGCTCTTGCTTTATCCCGCAATGAGTAAGGGAATAGCTTCAATCTCAAAGCTTCTTCAGTTGCTCCCGGTATCTTGAAAGAGTCACTTACTTCCATGAAGAGTCTAAGATGAAGATGAGGATCTTCTGTTGGCATCCCACTGAACTGTCCTATAGTCTGAAGCATTTGGAACATCACAGGCTTAAGTTCAAAATGTAATGCTTGAATTTCTGGCCTTACTATACTTGGATTCAGTTCATGCAACCTTGGGACAGCATATCCTCTAATGGCCCTATCTCTATCATCACCCTCAGCTGCCATATTATTCTCATTATTATTCAATCTATTTCTCACTGCTTCAGCCATTGTTTGACCTGCTGCTAAACCTTGCTACTTCCTTCTTCTAGCTCGAAATCTCCTTTCGATTTCAAGGTCAAAGGGTATCAACTCTTGATCAGGCAGCAGACTCATACAAAGGTAAAAGCACCTGAGAATAAAAGGAAACTAATATCAAAGTAAAGAAATTTCAGTAGATAAAACAAAAACTTACTTCTACACTAATTATTAAAGACAAAATTCCCCGGCAACGGCGCCAAAAACTTGTTGCTTGTATCTCAAGATATTACGCAAGTATACGTATCGCAATCAAGTAATAAATGATAAGTACAAAATCGATCCCACGGAGAATTATATCCTTAACTTTCAATGTAAAAGTAAAATTGATTTAAATGAAATTAACAAGGTTGATTGGTGTTTGTCTAACTAATTAACCAAATGACAGGTAAAGAAAACTAAGGAATTAAAATGTAGATTTGAGCAATGGAAGAAACTTAATGAGTGACAAGTGTGTTAGGAATCAAATTTCCCTTCCCCTGAATTTTAAAACACAAATACTAAAGCAATACTACAACCCCAAGATAAATCAAGAACTTGGAATGAATGGCAATATGGTATTTTCCAATACACATAAGCTAGCATCCTAAATCAACATCAACATATTCCTATGAAGAATTGAATTAAGAATGCAATTTAAACCCAATCCAATCAATGGTAATGTGAGGTAATTGGGTATTCCTACCCAACCTACTAATTAACACAACCTAATTAAAGATGATGCTAACTCACACAATTCAACAAACACCTAGACTTCATTAATTTTCCAATTAATGAAATCATAACATTCATTCAAGAAAGATCATTCAAGAACTAAAATTAGTCAATATAACATGCTGAATTCATTAACAATAAAGTGGATTGCAATAAAACTAAAGAACACATGATTAGTTACATATCAAAATTCAGGTTTAGGTACTACTATCATCCCAACACAAGCTAAGATTTAGCCCATAACAGAATTCAAATGCATAAAACCAAGTATAGTTGACATGAGACTAGAAAATAAGAAGATAGAGTTATAAAAACAAGAATAAACTAAGGCTTCAATGCTTCCACATGAACTCCAGCTTTCTTCTTCAGCAAATCAGCAACTCCAGCAGCTCCTTGCTTCCACAAGAGCTCAAGCATTCGTTCTCTACCTCCTTCCTCTCAGCCAAGTCTCTATTCTCCCTTGGTCAAATCTCCCCTTCTCCTCCTTGCCTCTCTTCTCTTTCTTCCATAAATGTCTTCAATCATTAGGTTAGATTCTGGCCATAAGATTAGAACCTTCCTCCTGAGATCAAGGGCTGAAAACCATCATGTATTTACAAGAATTTAGCCCACTTAAGTTAGCCCTTTTTGGTCAATTCCATTTGAATTGGATCTAAGAATATTCTGCTCCGTTGTTGTAGCAATGCAGCAACAACTCTACAACAAAGTTAGAGGACATGTTCTTCTATTATGAATCTTCACCTACATGTTCAAGAGAAAGAGAAACAGTCAAATTCATCCATAAAAAGAAGGGAAATTCATGCAATGTGACAAAAATGAACTAAACAAAATGCAACATGTTGAGACTAAATAAAACAACACCTAATGAATACTATCACTAAAACAAAGACAAAATACTCCTAAATCAAGCCATCTCAAGTATAAAAGTTATAAATCTTAACTCTATTTCATAGAGTTATCAATAGGGTACCGGCTGGGAGGATGTGACAGATTGGTATCAGAGCCCAAGGTTCGAGGAAATCCTAACCACAAAAGACAATAACTGAACATTCCTGAGTCATTGATTTGAAATGACTTTTCTACTCTTAGAAGTGAATAATAGAACACTTGGATTAGAAACTTAACCTATGAAGCATAACTGAACATTTCCGAATAACATACCATAATTATACTTAAACAAATGTCACTAATGCAGAGAAAAGAAAGGTGCATAATATACAATAATTAAGTGAAACAAAATGAACTTCATTAATTTCAAAAGCTTTTACAACGATTA
This sequence comes from Hakea prostrata, assembly GCF_041222555.1. Lineage (NCBI taxonomy): Eukaryota > Viridiplantae > Streptophyta > Magnoliopsida > Proteales > Proteaceae > Hakea > Hakea prostrata. The sequence goes on from NC_142602.1 coordinate 70,597,218, forward strand.
CATCTGAAATGCATAAATGAAAATCCTATGGTACAGTCTATCTAGGTGATCTTCTCTGATCTCTCGTATGCTCCGAACTCCTCCGCTAGCCGAGTCACCCGATGCTCTATCCTATCCCGTCGTGACTCCATCCTCTCATACATCTGCTCCTGTCCGACCTCCATCCTCTCTAGCATGGAAGTCATCGATCTCATCTGTGCCCCAAGATCTGAAGTCTCTGGAACTGCATGTGAAGGGCCACCTACCTCGAAGTGTGATGAAGGAAACTCGTGATGCACTGGCTTAGCCTCGTGCATATCTGCATCATCTCCGGCTTGATCATCACTATCAGGACCGATATCCTCTCCTCCATCCTCTGACCCCTAATCCTCATCCTATGACTCCTCATCATCCTCACCCTCCGGACCAGGAGATCTCTCAGACTACTGCAGTCTCATCTGACGAATGGTCCGAGTCCCAATAGGGTATCCCCGTGAACCGGTGTCCACTGGTGTATCCTCGAAGCTCACCCCGAAATGCCTGAAGATCAAGGTCAGTAGCCTCCCATAGCAAAGGTTCCGCATGCTAGGCCGCAGAACTAAGTCCAGCATGACCTGCTGAATGATGTAGGAGAGATCGATCTCGAAGCCCATGTAGATGCGGTAGATGACTAAGGCCTCCATCACTGTGACCCGATGGTGATGTCCGGCCTTCGGCATAATGTTTCGGCCGACTATGCGACCGATAATCCGGGCAGAATCCATCATCCGTCCGCTAGTTCACGGAGTGAAGCATCGACGGCTATCCCATAGCGTAGAGCATATCTCGCGAAGCTCGTACGGCATCAGATGGCTGTCCCAGTATCTGCTCCCGCGGTATCCACACACACTTGCTATGGATAGTAAGGAACCTGCAAGATCTCAGCCAGTGCTTGGGTGGAGAAGCGAATCTGAGTCCGGAAGACCCTGCTCCTTAGGACAAGTCTAAGTGGATGTCCTTGGCCTCGAGCCTCCTCTGTGTAGGTAAGGTTGCTGAAGAACAACCTCACTAGCTCCGGGTATACCGGCAGATCCTCGGTGAGAAGATGAGTCCACTGCAAAGTGTCGAATCTCTGCCGAATCCTAAAGACTTTGAGCTGGCGTAAGTGAAGTAGACGTCCCATCTCGATATTGCAGTAACTAAAGTAGACCTCGTACAGGAACTCGGCCTGAGGTGTGTCGAACATGTCTTGTCTCCTAACCTCCTGTCTAGGCTTTGAAGGAACTTCACCTCTGCCCCTAAGAGCACCTACAATGCGACCACGACCTCTACCTCGTCCTCGCCCTCCCCTCTGCATAGTGTGTATCTATGAAAGAGACAAGAGACAATTCCAGTTAGTGCTACTTTAAGATTTGAGCCAAAAGGGTATTTTCGCAATTTTTCGGAAAATTTCAAGTTTGGGGGAAATTTGATTTGAACATACTAGCATGTGTGCAATACTTGGAATTTCATGTCTATGAAGTTTGTTTGAAGAAAATCGATCGAAAACTTGGATTAAAGCGAAAAATTCAGCAAGAAGGAATTTTGGGGATTTTGCAATTTAGGTCAAAATGGGATTTTTGAAAAGTTGAAATTGGTTAAATCAAATTGTATGGACCTATCTACAGTATCATCTTGAGCATGTAGCATTTGATCTCGTGCAAAAATTTCAAACGGTTTGAGAGAAAACAAAATTTTTCTAAAGATAACGATTTCGGTATGAAAACGTTGCGAGATGAACACCAATATGTTAGAACTTGTTGTCTATGCATGGCATTGTGTTTAAAACCTAGGGAATATGTTTCTAAGCATTCCCAAGCATGATTTCTAGCATTGGATACAAGCAAAGCATGGTTTTGATTGAAATGCAAGCATGAGAAGATGAAAATGGAAGAAAGAATGAGATTTACCTTGTTTGTGATGGTTGTGTGTTGTTGTTGAAGCACCAAAACACCTCAAGAATACTTGTGAGAACTTTTGGAGACTTTCCCTAGAGCTCTCTCACCTTTGGAAGAAGTTTGAATGAAGTTGGAATGTGGAAATGAGGCTTATAATGCAAATTTTCGCATTCTGTCTGCATTGGTCGACTCATTGGTCGACTGGGTCAGTCGACCAATCACTCGACCAATGGTCACAGAGACCTCATTTGCTGTTGAATTTTTGGAAAATGTGATTTTTGCCTTATGGATTATTGTTTGATGACTATATGGATATATTTAAGCATGATTTAAGTTTTCAAATCATTTGGACTTGTGGTTTTTGTTGAAACTTCGAAATTCGGTATTTTGATGTTCTCAGTTTTGCAGAATGGTTACTCTGAGAAGTGGGCGTGGTGGATCCAGTGGTCAAGGAGGTGGTGAAATACCTCAAGGAGGTGGTGAAATACCTCATGGAGGTGGTGAAATACCTCATGGAGGTGGTGAGATACCTAATGTTGATCAGGGTACCCATGAGATACCTGGTGCCCCGAATGTGGGAAGTTTCCGAGATATTGCCAACATTATGGGCAATATGATGCAGCAGCAAGCAGCTAAGTTCAACCAGATGTTGGTGGGTTTCATGACTCTGCATAATGAGACCCGAGCTGGTGCTAATGTGAATCCTCATGCCGCAGTTCCGAATGCGGGAGGTTTAGCTGGAACCCCTCATACTCTCCTGATGGAGAGTTTTCTGAAGATGCAAGTACCCACTTTCACTGGAGTTACCAAGGACCCCTTGTTTCCTAACAAGTGGCTTCGTGAGTTGGAGAAGGCTTTTTGACATCTGCATTGCTCGGAAGCTCGAAGATTCTCGTTTGCTGAACGTAGTTGCAACAAGAAGCCGATGCATGGTGGATCTCCACTCGGCCTGTTCCCGGAAGGTTTGCATGCAGGAGTTGTAACTTGGGAGTTGTTCAAAGAGGCTTTTTGTATGAATTACTTTCCCGAGGCGGTGAAAGATGCGAAGGAAGCTGAGTTCATGATTCTTACACAAGGATCTCTGTCTCGTGTTGGAGTACCAACGAAGTTCGAGGAGCTTCATTTCTTTGCTCCGATTCTCCCGAAGGATGACCTCGCCAAAGCAAAGAAGTTCTTCAAAGGACTGCGCCCTGCCATTAAAGCTTACCTCACAGTCCAGCCTATTGTGAGCTATGCTCAAGTGGTGCAGAACTCGAAGAAATTGGAAGAAACAGAGAAGGAAAGTGCACGTGTGCAAAAGCCCTGGCAGCCAAGGAACTCTGGGTTGGTGGATCGTAATGATCGGCGTTTTGTGAGACCTACACCCTACCCCACTCCTACCTTTCAGCCTAAGAGTTTAGGTCAGAACTCAGGTTTTCAGCAGCCCGGCCAGTTTAGACAGTATGGCGGAAACCGACCACCAGCAAGTGCAAGTGCAAGTGCAAGTGCAAGGCCTTTTGTTCAGAAGCCCTCTGTTGCAGCCACCCCTATTGGATCTAGCAATCCTGTTTGCTTCTACTGCAAGCAAGCTGGTCATTTCGCTCGTGCTCGTCCGGAAGCGGCCCGCCCAACGAGCCGCTCCAGTGGTGAAGAGTGCTCCTGCTCCTCCCTCTGGTAGAGTTTTCAGTATTTCCAGTGCTGAGCAGGATCCAAGCCATGAATTGATTACATGTACATTGTTAGTTGCTTCTATTTCTGCACTTGTCTTATTTGATACGGGTGCATCTCATTCGTTCATGTCATCTGCATTCATCAAGAAGACTAACCTAATCCCTGTGAAGTTGTCTAGTTGTTTATTGATTAGTACACCTCTTCGGTCCTGTTGTGAAACTAGATAAGGGGTTATCTAAATGTCCTGTGTTGATTGGTGAGAAGAACTTGGAAGCCAATTTTGTAATTCTTGATATGAAGGACTTCGATATTATTTTGGGAATTGATTGGTTAACAGCCCACAAAGCTGTGTTCCTTTGTTCCTCAAAGAAAATCCAGTTCCATATTTGAGGAAGTCCGGTCTTAGAATTTCAGGGGGAAAAGAGAAGGGTTTGTAAGAAGGTGCTGTCCGCACTGATGCAAGTCTATGCCCTTGTGGATGATGCTTCATCTGAAGGCAAGGGTAAAGTGGAGAAAAGAGTCGATGAAGTCAGAGTTGTCTGTGACTTTGTTGATGTCTTCCCTGATGATCTATCGGGAGTGCCTCCAGACAGGGATGTCGAGTTTTCTATTGATCTCGTCCCTGGTGCCGCTCCGATATCTAAAACTCCGTATAGGGATGGCTCCTACAGAGTTGAAAGAGTTGCAAAATCAGTTGAATGAGCTCATTGATAGAGGTTTCGTACAGCCTAGTGTGTCACCTTGGGGAGCTCCGGTCTTGTTTGTCAAGAAGAAAGACGGTAGTATGCGCTTGTGCATCGACTACCGTGACTTGAATAAGCTGACTATCAAGAATAGATACCCGCTGCCCAGAATTGATGATCTCTTCGATCAGTTGAAGGGTGCAGTTGTGTTCTCAAAGATTGACTTAAGGTCCGGATATCACCAATTGAAAGTGAAGTCTAGTGATATCTTCAAGACGGCTTTCCGAACGCGGTATGGTCACTACGAGTTTAGAGTCATGCCCTTCGGATTGACCAATGCTCCTGCGGTGTTCATGGACCTCATGAACCGAGTATTTCACGATGTGCTTGATAAGTTTGTGATTGTTTTCATTGATGACATCTTGATCTATTCGAAGAGTGAAGAAGAGCATGCGAGTCATCTAATTTTCACTTTGCAAAGGTTGCGAGAAAAGAAGTTGTACGCTAAGTTTAGCAAGTGTGATTTCTGGCTTAAGAGAGTAGTATTCCTTGGTCATGTGGTTTCAGCCGAAGGTATTCGTGTCGATCCTGAAAAGGTTCAAGCTATGGCTGATTGGGAAAGACCGAAGTCGGTAACGGAAATAAGAAGTTTTCTTGGATTGGCGGGTTACTACAGAAGGTTTATTGAGAACTTTTCTCGGTTGGCTGCTCCTATGACTAAGTTGACCAGGAAAGAAGAAAAGTTTGTTTGGTCTGACGCCTGTGAGAAGAATTTCCAAGAGTTGAAAGATAGATTGACAAGTGCCCCGGTTTTGACTATACCTGATAGTTCCGGTGGTATGACAGTTTATACCGATGCGTCAAAGATTGGATTGGGTTGAGTACTGATGCAACATGGCAAGGTAGTAGCCTATGCTTCTCGGCAATTGAAAGATTATGAGCGGAATTACCCCACTCACGATCTAGAACTTGCCGCTGTTGTCTTTGCTTTGAAGATTTGGAGACATTACCTCTACGGTGAGAAGATTGCCATTTTCACGGATCATAAGAGTTTGAAATACTTCTTTACCTAAAAGGAGTTGAACATGAGACAAAGGAGATGGTTGGAACTAGTCTCCGATTATGATTGTGATATTCAGTATCACCCTGGGAAAGCAAACGTTGTTGCTGATGCTCTTAGTAGGAAGAACCAGAAGAAGACTTTGGATTTGAATGCTTTGAGTTTACCATTGTCGTCTTCTATTGAGAGTTTTGATTTGGAAATCGTCCCTGAGAATTCTGATTTTATTCTTTCTGCCATGACGGCAAGATCTAGTTTTAGAGATAAGATTGTTGCTGTGCAGAGTTCCGATCCAGAGCTTTTGATCAAAGTTGAGAAGATTTCTTCGAATCCTGAGTCGGACCCCGACTTTGGTATATCCATGGATGGTGCTTTATTGTTTAGAGGAAGACTGTGCGTGCTCGCAAATGAAGAAGTTAAGAAAGAAATATTGAAGGAAGCACACCAATCGGTCTTTACTATACACCCGGAAGCACCAAGATGTACAAGGACTTGAAGGAACATTTTTGGTGGATTGGTCTGAAGGCTGATGTTGGTGATTTTGTTGCCAAGTGTGAGACTTGCCAACGTGTGAAAGCCGTTTGACAACCCCCATCTGGATTACTTCAACCTCTTCCTATTCCTAGTTGGAAGTGGGAGGTTATCTCTATGGACTTTGTGACTAGCTTGCCTCGGACAAGTAAAGGCAATGACACTGTGTGGGTGATTGTTGATAGGTTGACCAAATCAGCCCACTTCATTCCTATGAAGATCACTCATACTCTGGATAAGCTAGCAAGGCTTTATGTGGATAATGTGGTTCGTCTGCATGGTGTGCCATTGAGTATTGTTTCGGATCGTGATCCTAGGTTCACCTCAAGGTTTTGGAATAGTTTGCGAAGGCCTTGGGAACCCAATTGAACTTGAGTACAGCTCATCATCCACAATCGATGGACAATCCGAGCGGACAATTCGGACATTGGAAGACATGCTCAGATCTTGTGTGGTGGATATGGGTGGTAATTGGGATGAACACCTAGCTTTGGTTGAGTTTGCCTATAACAACAGCTTATCAAGCAACAATAGGCATGGCTCCATTCAAGGCTTTGTATGGCAAGATTTGTAGGACACCTTTGTACTGGGCTCGAGACAGTGAAAGAAAAGTCTTAGGTCCCGAAATGATTGAAGCTACGAGTGCTATGGTAGATATGATAAGAGAAAGGATTAAGTCTGCCTAACGCAAGACAGAAATCTTATGCTGATAAGAGAAGGACCGATTTGGAATTTCAAGTTGGAGAGAAAGTCTTTCTGAAGGTTTCACCAATGAAGGGTGTGATGAGATTCAATGTTAAGGGAAAGTTTAGCCCTCGTTTCATTCGACCTTTCGAGATTTTGGAAAAGGTTTGACCTGTTGCGTATCGATTAGCTTTACCTCCGCCTCTTGCTGGTGTTCACAATGTGTTTCATATTTCGATGCTCCGAAAATACATAGAGAATCCGGAACACATTTTGCAGCAAGCACCTGAAGGACTTAGTGCTGATTTGACTTACGATGAAGAACCGGCCGAAATCTTGGATAGGAAGGACAAGCAGCTGCGGAATCGCACCATCCCTTTGGTGAAGATTCGGTGGAAGAACCATACCCCTGAAGAAGCTTCTTGGGAGAAGGAAGAAGACATGAAGGAGAAGTTTCCTTACCTCTTTGGAAGCACAGATACGCTTTCAATTTCGAGGACAAAATTTCTTTAAGGGGGGGGAGAATGTAAAACCCAGCCCTAACCTTGACCCGGAAACCTTGTTATTTGTAGGTCCAGTGACCCGAAGTAAAGTAAGAAGTCAGCTTTGGGCCATCCCAGTGTAGGACTTGGTGTTTGGCTTTGAATACATGAGAGTTGATGATGAAGTTCTATTTATGGAAACTGAATCTTGATGAAGATCGGATTAGTTGATGGACTTGGAGTGCTCTCTATCTTGGTTTGAAGGCATTTCTACCTATTAGGTAAGTCACTTGACATGTGTGCAAAACCCCTTTAGGATTGGATTTGATCTGGGTCTTCAATTCCCTGTTTTGGAATTGCTGTCAGCATTGGTCGACTAATTGGTCGACTGGACCAGTCGACCAATCCACTCGACCAATGAGTGCTGTCTTTGGCAATTAGGTTTTTCTTGCTCTATTTAAGTCCAATCTCGAGTCTACTTCGTATTTGCTGCCTCCAAACTCTTTGGAACGAACCAAAGACCTCTGCAAGTCATCTCCCTTGCATCCTTGGTGATTTTCTTGACGGATCTTCGTCGAAACTCTTCCTTTTCATCAAAAGGTATGTCTACACTCTCTTCTTCTCCTCCATCTCTGTTTTTCTTTCCTTTTTGAGTTGAGACAGTAGAGGAGATGCTGCATTCTCTGTTGCAAACATCTCTGGACTTGTCTCTCATGATCATCCTAAGGATTAATGGCTAGGACAATGATCTTAACCATGATCATTGCAAGCTTTTGAAGGAATCATGATCAAACCATGATCTAATCTTTGTTTAACTTCTGATTTGAATTCTGATATCCTTGGATCCTCTATATTGTTCATGTTAGTAGTCAATTGCTGTGTTTTCTTTTCATGATCCATGATCTATCAATCTCTAGTTGTTTCTCTTCTACCATACCATGTTTTCTTCATGAATCATGATAGTTACATATATGGTAGGTTTTGTTTCCTTATTTAGATTTATGCTTTTAAGCCTATTTCCTTGAAGATCTAAGTATGCTTTTCATGATACCTTTACCTGAAGCAATGATCCATTCTCCTATTGTTCTTGTCTTTGATTTCTATCTTGAATTCTTCAAGATCCATGGTTGATCTAATTATGGTAACTTTTTGTTTCCTAATTTGGATCTTGATGGCTTGATTGGATTAGTGTTTTGAGGTCCCCTATATGTTAGGATACTACTGGTGTAGTTTACCCCTTGATTAGTACCCTTTTGAACCACCAAATTCGGATTTCATATCTTAAAACTCTGTTTTTTTTAGGCTACTGTCTGCATTGGTCGACTGGACCAGTCGACCAATCCACTCGACCAATGAGTACAGCAACTCCAGAATTGGTCTGTGTTGGATGTTTTGGTATCTTTTCTGTTAGGGATCTTTCCTAATATGTTGTATGCACTTGTTTAGGACCTTCTTCTCAAGTTTGCCAAGATCTTACTTGATTTCTTAGGATTCCTTTGCGAGTTATAAAAGGTAAGGATGGTTATTTCCTTAATTACATAGATAGCATGAATCTAGTTTCTATATTGGAATATCATTGATATGTTTCCTTAATTAGATTCTTACAATGATATACTACTGTTGCATAACCTTGATTACAGTAGCATTACTTGTTTATGATTAATTGATTCATGTATGATTTACTTACGAATTATATACAAGTGATTGCAATTGTTGATTTCTTTCCATATATGAAGTTACCATATATGTGATGGTATGAATTGATGCATGTGTATGCTTAAGTATGGTTTGGAAAGGAGAGGTGTCCTTTTGACACTTCTGTCCTTGGACTACTACGGGAATATTATGGCTTGTTTCCAGAGATGCCCTATGGACACCTTCCTAAACTGTTGGATGACATATCTAGGATTGTGTAGTAGTGTTTGGCTAGGATGTCCTGTTATGTCAGACCCTAGTCGGAGGGGTATTGAGACTGAGCGACCCGTGGTAGCAATGGGGCTTCATGGGCGCTCAAGACCGGTAACCAACCCGTGAGAGGAAAGGAATCACATTGTGGGGGCCATTTATTGGTAGGGTTGCATATGGTTAGACTTGGGCTCACGGGCGCTCAAGACCGGTAACCAACCCGTGAGAGGACGTGAGAACTTCCCGTTTACCATATGTGGGTGATCAATAGGGTTGATGAGTCCGTAGTTAGGGACTATGAGGACTCTAGTGTGAAGGATACCGGAAAGGATTGTCAAGGACGAGGAATGGACGTATCTAGATCTGACTTGATGTAACTAAGTAGAAGACTTGCATTTGGCTAGGTTTTACCCTGACATGCGCCGGTACTTAGACCAATGGTGATGTGAGAGAGTGGTGACTTAACCCCCAGCCATGGAATGTCCCGAGGGATGCCGGACCCATTACCAACTGATGATGAGTGATTGAGACCTTCCTAAAGAAGTACGGTGCTATGACTTAAAGCATGTCTGCCAATAGAGACCAGCATACATAGAGTTAGATTCATTCATTCATTGCTTGTCTCATATCATATTGCATTTATGTTTGTTCCCAAATCCTGTCATTTATGTTATTATGGATTTAATCGCTTTTACCGAGTTTCTTTGAAACTCATTCCTTTATTGTACAATGTTTGTTAGACTATTCTGCAGGTACTGAATATTATGACGGTCCCTATGAAGAAGCGCAAGGCGAAGAGGCATATCTCCAGGAAGGTGATTGCAGTTACAACAATTACACTGAAGATCCCGCGAGTGGTTATGCTCCGTACGATGCTTAGTCCGACCATTGAGTGGAAGCGTCCTTGTGCTGTTTATGAGATTTACACTTATAAGGATGTTGTCTATAAAGTGGAGAACAATTTAGTTACCCATTGTACTTGCTACTGGGATTAGATTTTGTCTAGTTTATTCTCTTTTAGAGCTACTTTTCCGCTGGTTGTAGAGTGGGATTTTGCCTCACTTTACTTATCTGTTTTTGACACTCTGATTATATCTAGTACTCTGGTTTATATATGATTCATTCTTTCCTTATTGGATCTATGGTTTATCTTTCACACTTTTATTATGATTGTTCATGATTATGTTATTGTTTATGTGGGAGGTTGATTACTCGATACCTGATCTTCGGGCTGTGGATCACACTCTCGGGTATGCCAGATAGGGTACCGGCTGGGAGGATGTGACACATATGAAGTGACATATCTAGTGTATAGAAATACCTTCAAACCAAGTCAGATAACACTCCAAGTCCTTCAACTAATCTCATCTTCAGACAGGTGCAACTTCCTTTCCAAATCTGCACAGACTTCCAAGTATGGAACTCCATCATCAACATCCATGGGTTCAAAGTCAAACACCATGTCTTCTACTGAGATGACCCATAGTTGGCTTCTTCCTTTACTCTGGGTTTTCGGACCAACAAATAACCGGGTTACCGGGTCAAGGTCAGGGTTAGGTTAGGGCTGGGTTTCACAACTTTTGTACTGAAACTTTCTTATTATTGGGTAATATGAGTTCATTCCAGCATTTATTTTATTCACTTTCTGTGTGATTGTGTTCCTCTAGCATAAAACGAGATTTGTCAATAGGCAAGAGAATGGCTCTCACACGAGCATTCGCCTTTGGTGTCACATCCACCCAGCCGGTACCCTATCTGGCATACCCAGGAATGTGATCCACAGTCCAAGGATCAAGCATCGAGGGACCATGCCTCCCACGTACGCAATAACACAATCATGAACAATAATAATCAAAGTAAAAGCAATAAATAACATATATCACGAATAAAATAAGATCAATAATCAGTGTGAGGAAATAAATGATACCAAGTGTATAACTGTAATCATAAGTAGGAGAAAATGAGTGAAAGTCACTCTCTCAACAGCAGTGGAAAAGTAGAAAATCAAGTTAGGTTACAATCCCAGGTTTAAAGAGTAACTCAAAGAAAGTTAATTACATATCCCAAATGTTTAACAATAATCCAGGGAAATGGGGCACTAAGCAAGGGTCTCTTCTATCCTAATGATTGTCTCCTCATAGGTGTGGACAAAGAAAGCCCAGCACTAAGGGTGTCAATCGGTACGGTTTTGGTAATTCGGTACGGTTTCAGTGCGGTACCAACTTTGAATACCGAAAACCAGAACCATACCGTACCGAATTTAAACAGTACAGTACGGTTTCAATATTTACAAAAACGGTTCGATACGGTTTCGGTATTAAATCGGTATGGGAAAGCGCTTTAAACACGGTATCTAGTGCGGTGTAGTTTTGGTACGAATGAACTTATGCCACTTTTGTTATTAGTTCATTAAGATCCTAATGCAATTGTGATCAACCAATCGATATAATTTGAAATTAACATAGATAAAGCAAATAAATCTAATTAATAGAGACAAAACAAGTAAATCTAGGAAGAGGAGTGAATGATTAAACGAAAAATTAAAATAGGAAATTAGGGATAGGGAAAAGGTAAAATGTTTTAATTGTAAAATTACAATTTATATCTCTTAATTTGGTACAGTACCAATTCGGTACGGTTTCGGTACGTACCGACGGTATGAGTACCTAAAACCGAAACGGTACTGAAGAAATTCAGTTTTGATACATACCGTACCGAATTTTGAACGATACGGTACGGTGCAGTTTTAGACGGCGCGGTTCGGTACGGTACCAATTCAGTTTCGGTACGCAATTGACACCCTTACCCAGCACAGCCACTCCCTCACCATAGTGGGGCTAACCCTGGTACACAGAATAATCCTCTTCGGCACCATAACTTTGATCTTCACCGTAGCTACCACCCGGAGGGTAGTATGAGGGATCAAAGTCCGTCTCGTAGAATGAGCCATCAGAGTCTTCAATACCTGCGGGAAAATCTAACTACATTTGCACAAAAGGAATGAGTTCAAAAGAACTCAGCAAGGCAGTTATTCCATAATCCAAAATCATATAAATACAGATCATAACATAATGCAATGTGATATGATGCATATGATGCAAATATGATTCTAACTCTATGAATGGTAGTCTCTATGGTAGACATGCTTGAAGCCATAGCACCATACTTCTTTAGGTAGGTCTCAATCACTCAATACCGGGGGGAATTGGGTCCTGCATCCCTCTTGGACAAATCAATGGTTGGGGTTTCAGTCACCGCTCTCTCACATCACCATTTGGTCTAAGTATTGGCGCATGTCAAGGTAAAGCCTAGCCCAATGCAAGTCATCTTCTCAGTCGTATCAAGTCAGATCCGGATACATCCATTCATCCCATCCTGGGATCCTTTCCGGTATCCTTCACACTAGAGTCACGGATATTACCCACCAGACTCATTAACCCTATTGGTCATCCACAAATAGTAGATGGGAAGCTCTCACGTCCTCTCACGGATATGACCCACCGATCTTCGAGCGCCTGTGAGCCCAAGTCTAGCTATTTGCAACCCTACCAATAAATGGCCCCTTTCAGATATTTGTAGCATGGTTTATGTCCTCCCCCGGGTTGGTTACCGGTCTTGAGCGCCCATCAAACCATACACTACCACGGGTCATTCGGTCTCAATACCCTTCCGATTCGGGTCTGACACGACAAGGACAAACCTAGCCACACAACTAGACAATCCTATGTATGTCATCCAATAACCCAGGAAAGTGTTGATAGGCACCTTCGGAGAACATCCCATACTATTCCCTCCGATGCCCAAGGACAGAAGCGTCAATAGCACACTCCCCAATCCCAAGTCATACCTAGGCAATCACATACTCAAGTCCATCATATCTCATACATTTGATACATCATCATGATAAAAGTTAAATCATAACATCGAAATGATCCATCATGAATACAAGTAATAAGAATAATAAATCATTATGACAAGAGTATATGAAATCACAATAATACTCTCCTAAAACATGTATAGCAGTCCTATAATATTCAAAAGCAACTAAGAGACTATGTTTTCTAAGTATAAGCTCCAAAACATAAGTTCATAGCCTATGTGTTTATGGAGATAACCATCCTTACCTTAGGTTGAGTTGATGACGAATCAAGAATTACCAAGGAATGATCCAAAAGTAGTGTTAAGAACCTAAACAAACATAAATAAGAAGTTAGAGAAGAAATCAGGAAGATCCGAATGGGTCAAAACTGGCTAAGGTTGCTGTCAGCAACAAGTTTGGTCGATGGTCTTGGTCGATGGGATCGACCAAAGAGGATCAACGTAAATTGTCTTCGAGGCTGCCAAATGGGTTTTGGGGATTTTGGTCCGAAATTGGTCTTCCGGGGTTCGGATCGATACGGAACTTGGAGGGATGCTTAAGAACAGTATGAGGACACTACAAATCAAGGAATTAACATAATCCAATGGTCTAAATAGAAAGCCCCAAATTGAGTTACTAAGTTCAAGAGACAAGCATCATAGCATGGATTAAAATTGATTGCATTGACATTGAAAAGGCATGCATTAGCTAAGGGAACTTATAGGAATCTGATTAGGATCATCTGCTAGTGATAAACATGTACATAGCATACTATATACCTTAGTTTTGTACAACAAGGTATGAAGTAAGAAGAAAATCAAAGAATGCATATGCAAGGTTTGAAATGAGAGCATAGCATCAATGGGCAAGTGAGAGGATCATGGGTTAAGCAAGAGTGGACACTTGGAGTGATGGTTGCAAGGTTGCAGCACCATCTCCAAGGTCTTAATAGCAAAAGAGGGATAGAAAAGAATAGAAAAGAATAGAATAGAGAGTGGAAGTGATGAATCATACATTGTAGTTGTTGATGGAGACAAGGAACAATGATTAGCAATGATTTGGGTAGAATCTTCTTCACAAATGCCTAGGAGATTCTTTGGGAAGCTCTCCCCACGTACTCAGGAGTGATAATGATTGCAATAGGGCTCAAAACACGAGGCTAGTATAAATAGAGTAGGGAATATTCTAAAGAATCATTAACTTGTCTGTCTGGTTAACTTTGGTCGATGGTCTTTGGTCTATGGCATCGACCAAAGAGGATCGACCAAACTAGAATTCAACAGAAAATCAGGATTAGTTCAACCACTTCGGGAAGGGATTTGGAAGGCTATACAGGGTCAAATTGAATGGGGTTTTCTTCTACAATTGAATCAAGAAGTCTAGTTTTGGGAAATACCTTCGGATTGTGCACAGGAGTCCATTAGGTACTTCAACTAAATCACTCTTCTTCGATGTGCAGATTCTCTCTAAACACCGACAATGTACTCAAGTAAGGGGTATCATCGTCAATGTCCATGGGCTCGGACTCCGACTCATAATTATCAATCAAAAGGGTCCACAAGTCTCTTCTACCACCACTTCGAGTCTTTGGACCTATAAACAACAGTGGATCCGAGTTAGGGTCAGGGTTAGGATAGGGCTGGATTTTACATCTGGCACCTTGAAGGTGAGCAGAGATGAGACAGATTGTGAATGATTTTGTGTAGATCAATTCATAATCATAATGTCGCCTTGATTTGGAATCAAGATGAGTTTCTCTATTGTGAAGAGAATCGACATGAATGTTCCCACTATTCATGTTGCCTATAGGAGCCAGGTGCGAGTACTTTATGTGGTGCTAGGGTGGTGACAATAAAGAAACTCGGGTTAGCTACAAGAGGGTTGGGACTAGACTAAGACCTGTAGGTGTTGAGATGGACATACATTATATTGTATATAGAATGATCTACTATAGCATGTATATCATACTATGTGTAAAATCCAGCCCAAACCTAGCCAAGACACCCAATCTGTTTTACCTAGAGTTGGACCTTAAGTACCATGTTGTTATCCTTGGAAGGTCCTAAGAAGTCTTTGTGGGCCATCTCAGTAGAAGACATGGTATTTGATCCTGAAACCCATGGATATTGATGATAGTGTTTCCTTATGGAAACCTTACTTGATTTGGAGTTAAAGTGCCCATTGATGTAGAAGAACTTGGTTGATGGACCTAAACCCTAGTTGGACCTTGTTTGAAGACATCCCTCCATAATAGGTAAGTAGTATGATGTGTTGAAAGAAGCCCATCCAAAAATATTGAAGTTAGGCCCATTATATCCCTATTTTTTAGCAAGCTGCCTAGGCAAGGGCAATTTGGTAAATTTCTATTTTTAGGATTTTAAAAGCTTTATTTATTGGAAATTCGTGGTAAACAATCCCACTAGGTTTCTAAGTCTCTAGAGAACGTGGAAAGGACCTTAGAACCTCCTCCTTGGCAACCAATCAACCAACAGGGGCAGTTTGGTCAGTTTGGTGAAATCCTAGCAATTTAGGGACTTCTTATGCATTTTAAAGGGGGGAACTCCATGTTTTTCACACACGATCAGTTCTAAGCCTTTGGAGAACGTGGGAGGAGCCCTAGAACCTCTCCTCCAAAGCCAAGGATAATCCTCAAGCATCTGTTTAGGTTTCTTCATCAGTTCCTCTTTTAAAAGGTTAGTAATCAATTCGTTTCTTCTTTGATTTGTTCTTTCTTCTATGCTTCTGATCTCCTGACTATGAGAAATGTATTAGACTACTGTAATGGCCTCTTCTCTAATTCTATTAGCCCTAGAGTAAATCCCCCAATTCACTCAATGTTCTTGAAGCCATATGGCAATGATTCTTCAATTTGACTTTACCCATGATCTTGATCACTCCCTCATTGTTATTCTTCTGATTTTGGTGATTGTGGGAAAGATCTCACATCAATGCTACAACCTTTCCTTCTATCCCCATAATTGTTAACCATATAGGGTTATTCTATGAGAGATGATTTTGGGTAACTCTCATGAGAGGTAACCAAATTAGGAAACCATGATCATTTATTAATTGGTAGATCCTTTCCAAAGCCATTTTTTATTTTGAAATACTAATGAGATGTTTCCCTTATCTATCTTGGGTGATTTGTGAGAGTCCAAATTGGGTACTCTCATGAGAGGTAACCAAATAGGGAAAACCTAATCCTCCTCTAAATTATTGGATCCTCCCCAAGACTTTTTTATTATGATTTCTTTATCTTTATTCCCTAGGGTGAATCTTTATTCTCCCTAGTCTTCCCATGGGATATTAGAATTTCTTTCCTTTGACTTTATTTACATTGTTTCTTCTCATTGTTAGATCTTTCCAATACCTTCTTGATTTTAAAATACTATTCTTCCTTTCTTAGAGTGAATCCCCCATTCACTCTATGTTCTTAAAACCATATGGTCCTATTCTTGTTTCTTGATCCTTGACTATTCTTTCTTAGAGTGAATTCCTCAATTCACTCTATGTTCTTGAAGTTCTTGAAACCATATGGTGATGATCTTATTTCTTGATGTTTTATGTCTATGATCTTACCTGAGATCTTGTTGACTCTTTCCACAATTTTTCTACCTATCTTTATGATTGTATGAAAGGTCTCATGCCATTACAATGACCATCCCTTGTGTCCCCATGATTATTGGATGAATCCCTTTCTTTCCTAAATGAGAAACCTTAATAGTTGAATTTGGGGGGAAACCCTTGGGTAACCCTCATAAGAGAATATCCAATTGGGGACCCTATTATTTCTAATCCTCCACAATTGCATTCTTTGTTTTGAATTACTAATTTTATGTTTCCCCTTTCACTCTATGAACCTACCTTGGGTTATCTTGACAACCAATCTAGGGGAACCTTCATGAGAGGATATTTATTTGAAAATCCTAACTTCCTTTATTAATTATTGGGTCATCCCCAAAGCTTTTCTTGACATGGTTAGTACTCTTTTATTCCCTAGGGTGAATCTTTATTCACCCTAGCCTTTCCATGAGAGTTATGGACTATATGTTGAAACCCTAATCCTAAGGACTCAATCAAGAACCTATATTTTAACCTTTACTTGATGCTTTGACCTTCTTAGATAGTCCTAATATGTTCTAGGAAGCTCCCTTTCGAATTTCGAATCAATCGGACTTCAAACGATGAAGTTATGATAAAAAACATCGTATTCTATCAGTACTGATTCTGCTTGGTTGATCCTCTTGGTCGATCCCATCAACCAAGGCATCAACCAAAGGGTGCTGACAGCATAGTTTGCCCTGTTTTGTCCCCGTTTGACTTCTAATCTTCTAGGGCTTATTCCTAATGATTGTTTATGCTTGTTTAGGGTTTAATTGCTAGTCTTGGACCTCTTCCTCATTATTCTTTAGAATTTCTTCGACGTTTGTTTAAGGTAAGGATGGTCGATCTCTAATAACCTAATATGCATGTTTACTTGTATTTGAATTAGAATACATGATCATATTACTATTGTAGTTAGTTTGTTATTACTTTATTGCTACTGTAGTTTCTCAACTACAGTAGTGCTTGTTCGTATAATTCAATTGTTATTTCAATTATGAATGATTGGTTACTTATGTTTTGTATTATCTCATTGTGCTTGTGAATGACTGATTGGGAATGTGATTGTCTAGGTTGTGATTGGGGAATGGGAAATGCCCTTTTGGCGTTTCTATCATTGGACACTAGTGGAGGGGGTATGGGACTCTTTCCTACGGTGCCCCTTGGCACTTTCCTTGATTACTGGTTGACATACCTAGGGCATATCTAGAAGTGTTTGGCTAGGATGTCCCTATTATGTCAGACCCAATCGGAAGGGAATTGAGTCCGAGCAACCCATGGTTACAATGTGGATTTGTGGATACTTAATAGCGGTGCGTGATATCCGTGAGGAGGACATGAATCCCATTGTGGACAATCAATACCTGTGCGTAATATCCATGAGAGGCCATTCATTGGTACAGTTGCAGATGTGGAACATGGGCCCCTAAAATTAAGACCGGTGAAATGATCCGTGAGAGGAAACGGTAACTTCCTGTTAGCGTGATGTAACTGGCCAATAGGGTTGATGAGTCCGTAGTCCGAGATGGTGGTTTTTACCACGAAGAAAGATATGATGACTCTAGGGTGAAGGATACCGGAAAGGATCCCGGGATGGGAGGAATGGAAGTATCTGGATCTAAGTTGATATAACTAAGTAGAAGACTTGCATTTGGCTAGGCTTAACCCTGACATGCGCCAGTACTCAGACCAAACAGTGATGTGAGAGAGTGTTGACCTAAACCCTAGCCATGGAATGTCTGTGAGGGATGCCTTACCCATTGCCAATAGGAGAACCCAAGATACCGAGATGGTTGAGGGAGAGTGATTTTGGACCCTACCCATGGGAGTATGGTGCTATGACTTAAAGCATGTCTGCCAATAGAGACTAGCATACATAGAGTTAGAAGCATATCTGCATTGTATGTTTCATATCATGTTGCATTTTATATGGTTTGCTTCCATGCATTATTATGTTAATATAGATTGAACTGCCTTGCCGAGTTCTTTCGAACTCACTCCTTTTTGCAATATCTCTTGTTAGACTTCTCTGCAGGTAATACTACTACCATTGACTATGATGGTCAATATTATGAAGACCAAGTTGAGGACTCATACTATGATGGGTATGGTGATTACATTGGTGAAGACTATCAGTACGAGACTAATACTTATCAGGAGTAGTTCGGCTTTAGCGCTTGAGTGCTAGCGATGGGATATCGTTCCATCCTTCTTTTGATGTTTATTAGCTTCGCTGAGACTTTAGTTGTCCATTCCCCTTTTTCTTTTGGGAACCATTTGTAATTTTCTTCTGCTTTTGATCTACCTTCCGCTTTGTTTGTGGGGTATAATTCCGCTATACTCTACAATTCCTTTGATTGGTATCATTTTCCGCACTCTGATTGTATTCTTGAACCGTATCTTGATATTTTGATTAATAAAGTTAAACATTCGATTTATTCTTACTTTTGTTTATATTATTGTGCTAAGTGGATATGATCGTTCCTAAACTTGATCTTCGGGACTGTGGATCACTCCTCCGGGTATTCCAAATAGGGTACCGGCTGGTTGGATGTGACACTATGTGTGCTTAGCGATCATTGGAAATGAAAAGATGGATCCCTGCTCCTCTCATTGTGTGAGTCCTGGACTTTATGGTCCGTTAGTGTTCTTAGTGACTTTCGACAACATCATGAAACGAAGGGTTGATGTTGCTACTTTGGGGTGTTACCTATGGTCATGATGGATTTGACCTAAAGGGCCATTACCGGGAAAGGAGTCAATCCTAAGTGTAGTGATGGTCTAGGGTGAAAGGAAAGGTTTGATTCAATTGTACCCTAAAAGTCTTTGCTGGCGCCAACTATATGTGTTACAAGAGTGAACATTTTAAAGACAATGAGGTGATCTCTAAGAGGGATCAAGATACCTTTAGTCTGGTGAGTTTGAATAATCCTAAGACACTATGGTATACTTGTCACATCCACCCATCCGGTACCCCATTTGGAATACCCGGGATGTGATCCACAGATCCAAGGATCAATGATCTGAGGTCCATGCCTCCCACATACACGGTAACCTAATCATGAACAGTAATAATCAATGGTAAAAACAATTAATACTAAGTATCATGAATAAGATAAGATTAAATAAATCAGAGTGCGGAAGACAATAACAGTAAAGTATAAACATAATCATAAAAGTGAGAGAAGGTATGATAACCACTCTCTCAGAGCAGCGGAAAAGAAGTGTGATAATGTTAATTACATGTCCAAGTGTCAAAAGATAATCTCAAAGATAAGTTAGTTACAAGACCAAAGGTTCCATAAATACACCAGGGGAATGGGGCACTAAGCTAGGGTTTCTTCTATACTAATGGTAGTCTCCTCAACAGTACGGATGAAGTAAACCCAACGCTACCGCTCCCGCACAACTGTGGGACTAACCCTGGTGCGGATAGTAATCCTCCTCGGCTCCAATATACGGATCCTCACCGACGCCACTACCTGGAGGGTAGTATGTGGAATCATAGTCCGCCTCAAAGGAGGTGCCATCATAGTCTTCGGTACCTGGAATATAATCTAAAAACATTTGCACAAAAAGGAATGAGTTCGAAGAACTCAGCAAGGAAGTTATTCCATAATTAGAAATCATACACATTCAGAACATATTATAATGCAATGCGATATGGAACATATGATGCAAATATGAGTCTAACTCTATGAATGCTAGTCTCTAGGGTAGACATGCTTTAAGTCATAGCATCGTACTTCTCTGGGTCGTCAGTCACTCTCCCATTTCCATATCTTGGGAATGCCCGGGGAAAGATCGTAAAGTCATCAAAAAACCGTGGTAAGGGGATCGGTCACCGCTCTCTCACATCACCATTTGGTCAAGTATTGGTGCATGTCACACTAAAGCCTAGCCCAATGCAAGTCATCTACTCAATCGGTCAAGTCAAATTCAGATACGTCCATTCCTCGCCCCCGGCGATCCTTTCCGGTATCCTTCACACTAGAGTCAGTGAAATCCCGAATTTCGGACTCATCAACCCTATTGGTCATCCACATATAGTAAACGGGAAGCTCTCACGTCCTCTCACGGATTGGTTACCGGTCTTGAGCGCCCGTGAGCCCAAGTCTATCCATATGCAACTCTACCAATAAATGGCCCCTTTCAGGTATCCGTACCATGGTTTATGTCCCCTACCGGATTGGTTACTGGCCTAGAACGCCCATCCAACCATACACTACCATGGGTTGTTCGGTCTCAATGCCCTTCCGATTCTGGTCTGACACGATAAGGATAAACCTAGCCACCCAACTAGACAGTCCTATGTATGTCATCCAATAACCCGGGAGAGTGTCGATAGGCACCATCGAAGAACATCCCATACTATTTCCTCCGATGCCCAAGGACAGAAGTGTCAATAGGACACCCCCCAATCCCAAGTCATACGTAAGCAATCACATATCCAATCTCATCATTTCTCATGCATCCAATGCATATCCATAATAGTAATCAAATCATGATATTGAAACAAATCATTATAAACATAAGCAAATCAAAATGATAAAGTAACACAACAAGAGTATAAAGATTTAAATGCTACTGTTCTAACACATATGTAACAGTCTTATAATGATTGAAAGAAAATCAAGAGATTTCATTCTTTAAATAAAACACAATTCAATATTTGATGACTTATATGTTTATGGAGATAACCATCCTTACCTTGGATGAATTGATGATGAATTGAGAATACCAAGAACAGTCCAATAGAATTGTTAAGGCCCTAAACAAACATCAATAATAAGTTAGAAAAGAAGTCGGGAAGATCGGATGTTAATTGGATCAAAATTGGCCAAGGTTGCTGTCTGCCAACATTTTGGTCGATGGTCTTTGATCGATGGTATCGACCAAAAGGATCGACCAAAATTTCCTTTGAAACTGAAATGTGGATTTTGGGGGTTTCCATCCGAAATGAGTTTTCCGGTGTTCGGATCTATCTGAAACTTGGAGGCACACTTAACAATAGTAGTAGGACACTATAAATCAAGAAATTTACCCAATCCAATGGTCTAAACAAAAAGCCCCAATTTGAGCTATCAAGTTAAAGTGATAAACATCATGGCATGAGTTGGAATTGATTGCATTGATGAGGAATGGCATTTAATAGTTAGAGGAACTAATAGAAATTCGATTGGAATCATATGGCAATGTTAAACATGAACATAATACATCCTATAACTCAGTTTGGTACCAAATGGCATGATGTTAATAGATAAATCATAGAATACATATGCTAAGCATGAGATAGAAGCATAGCATCAATGAATAGTTAAGGAAGTCATGGATTGAACATGAGTAGACACTTGGAGTGGTGGTTGCAAGGTTGCAGCACCATTCCCAATGTCTCATCAGCAAGGTGGCAATAGAAAAGAGTAGAAAATGGTAGGGTAGAGAGTGGAATGATGATTCATACCTTAGTGTGGAAGATGAAGACAAGAATCAATGATAAACAAAGAGTTTTTGATGAGGTGCCCTTCACATTAGCCAAGGAGCTGCTTTGGGAAGCTCTTCCCACGTTTCAAGGTGAGAAAATGATTGCAATAGGGCTCAAGGCTCGAGGTTATAATAAATAGAAAAGGAATATTCCATGGAATCATAACTTGCAGACCGGGGATATTTTGGTCGATGGTATCGACCAAAAGGATCGACCAAAATATTTCCAGTAGAAAACTAAGGTTTAGAACAGCAACTTCAAGTAGGAATTTGAAAGGCTACACAAGGTCAATTTGAGTGAGGTTTTCTTCTACAATTGAATCAAGAAGTCTAGTTTCGGGGAATACCTTCGGATTATGCACAGGAGGTCATTTGGTACATCAACTATAACAATCTTCTCCGATGCGCAGATTTTCCTTAAACACTGACAATGCATTTAAGCAAGGGGTATCATTGTCAATGTCCATGGGCTCAGTCTCCGAATCATGATCATCAATCAGAATGGTCCATAAATCTCTTCTTCCACCTCTTCGGGTCCTCGGACCTGAATACAACAGTGGATCCGGGTCAGGGTCAAGGTTAGAATAGGGCTGGATATTACAATACTAATGCTTATTTGATTTGTTTCTTTAAGTGATGTGCCATTCGGCCTTCTTGGGAAGGTTTCTAGTTTGAGGCTCACACATGCAAGTATATCACTAGTCGCACAACCCATTTTGCCAATATGACTTGTGGATGTTAGTGTCTGAGACACAAGTGGTCTCTGTATCTAGGATACATAACGAATAGATCAATATATATGTATATCTGAGATATACACGTGTGTCTGGGACACAAGAGGTCTATGTATCTGGGATACATAGTAGAGAGATTGAATGTGTATATCTGGGATATACATTTGTGTTTGGGACAGACTGTGAAAGAGAGATTAACACTTGCCCTTGTGCAAGTGGGAGATGTTGGGATTTTATAATTATTAATTTAATTATATGCCCAAGGGCAATATTGGAAACTCACTATTAGGGCGGTTACAAAATATAGGTTATATATTTGTAACTACTATATCACTTGGGTGATTACATTATTCGTACGTGGGAATTTCCAGAAAAAGGCGGCTGCCATCTCTCTCTCTCTCTCCCTACAACAACAATAAGCCTTGTCCCAACTAAATGGGATAGCCTACATGGATTCTTGCCCTCCAATCAATTCTGTTCAAGGCCATGCTAGATACAAGGCCTAAGCTATACATATCCTTTCTCACCACTTCTCCTAAGGTTATCTTAGGTCTACCCCTAGTTCTTCTAGTTCCTTCAATATGGATTATATCACTTCTCCATACAGGAGCATTTATAGGTCTCCGTTGAACGTGGTCGTGCCACCTCAAATGACTTTCTCTAGGCTTATCACTTATGGGAGCAACTCCCAGACCAACTCTAATATGATCGTTGCTTATCTTATCCATCCTAGTTTTGCCACTCATCCATTTTAGCGTCCTCATTTCTATTACACTGAGTTTATCTATATGCTTCTTTTTAATAGCCCAACACTCTGCACCGTACATTATAGCTGGTCGAACAACGGTCCTATAAAATTTTCCTTTAAGCTTTAATGGAATGCGCCGATCACATAAGACCTCAGACGCACCTCTCCACTTCATCCACCCTATTTTAATTCTTTGGGAAACCTCATCTTCTAAATCACCTCTTTTACTTATGATTGAACCTAGGTACCTAAAACAATCACTCTGAGGAATCTCTTTATCGTTAAGTATCACCACCTCATCATCTGCCCGATCATGACTAAAGTTACAAACTAAATATTTTGTCTTCGATCTATTAAGTTTAAAGCGTTTTGATTCCAAAGCTACTCTCCATGATTCTAATTTGGTATTAATCCCCACTTTGGTCTCATCAATCAACACAATATCATCCGCAAAAAGCATACACCAGGGGACCTCATCTTGAATGTCTTTGGTTAATTCATCCATTACCAGTACAAATAGATTTGGGCTTAAAGTTGACCCTTGATGTAGCCCAACTGTTATCGGGAATTCATTACTTTGTCCCCCCCATTGTTCTAACACTAGTCACCGAACCATCATACATATCCTTAACTATATCTATATATTTACTTGCAACACTTCTTTTCTCTAGTACTTGCCAAATTAACGCTCTAGGGACTCTATCATAAGTTTTTTCTAGGTCAATAAATACCATATGAAGATCTTTCCAACATTCTCTATACATTTTCATAAGTCTCCTAATTAAGTAAATAGCCTTCGTTGTAGATCTTCCCGGCATAAATCCAAATTGGTTCTCCGTAACTGTAGTTAAGTGTCTCAAACGGGTTTCAATTATTCTCTACCATAATTTCATCGTATGGCTCATCAATTTAATGCCCCTATAGTTATTACAATTTTGAATATCTCCTTTATTTTTGTAAATTGGAACCACAACACTTCTCCTCCAATCATCTGGCATTTTTCCTATGCTCATAATCTTATTAAACAACTTAGTCAACCAAACTAGTCCATAGGTTCTTAAGCTCTTTCATACTTAAATTGGGGATTTAATCAGGACCTTGTGTCTTGCCGAGTTTCATCCTCATTAAAGTTTCTTTTACTTCGGACATCAAAATTCTAATTATATAAGTTCGGACATCTCCTCTCTCCCTCTCTTTTAGAAACGCAGGAAAGGAGTTCTTTGCTTTAGATCATTCTTCCATCCTTTCCACACGGCATTTGGGTTGTGGAACTTGTTTTCTTTCCTAGTGATTGTGGAATTACCCCGTGGAACTTTGGTGGAAGAAGGAGGACGTGGATCCAATTTACTTCCACTGTAGATACTCCATAATTTAGGAAAGCGAATCCAGGTAAGGATCTTTCCATCAATTAATCGAATTGAGATAAAATGAGTTTTACCTACATCCTATATGGAAGCATTGGTCTTTTGCCAACTGAGCCACCCCTCGAGATTGTTATTTTATCTTAGTCTTACCAACTCACTATGTTAGTGAGAAGTAGTGACTGCCAACTTAAAATAGACCATTAACCACTAAAAACACGTGCTTAAAAATTTGTGCCATGTCGACTGTGGACGCAAGGCTATTCAAAATGGTGCGCCTCAATTTTTCAAACTTTTCCAGGTCGTTATAAGGATAAGGTCATGCGTGAGGTGAGCTTCCAATTTACTTTCGTGTCATATCACTTATAGTGAACAGCACTGGTGGGGTCCCAGGTGGGGTCCCAAGTTGGTTACATGAATGCCTGCTCTCTTCTTCTTATCTTTATTCATCTCTTGATTTGATTGGAAGTCAAAGCATGTTTCGCACATTTTTATGGGTCCCTCACAAAAAATCTAAGTTTGTTCCTATCCCTATAACCACAGCCACAGCATGAGAATATGTTCTTTTCATTAGTATGGACTAAGCACTACCAATGGAATGGAAGGAAATATACGTTGGCTGATGTAGGTAACAATGCAAAATAAACAAGTGTGATTTTATAATGGTGATTTGATATGATATAAGATGTCGACTTCACGAGATTATAGACATTCGAAATGCCATCTTTATCTCTTCGAACAACCTACAGTTTCTTATGCTTGATTGTATCTAAGAAGCAACTGGATTATCGAAACTAAATACACCACACGTCAGTAATAATATCAAGAGGATTGATGCTTGTGTAAGATTTATTTTTTGAGGGAACAATTTATAATATGTTCACAAGATTAGATTAATCTGGATATAGAGGAGTGAGTAGATGAATGAAGATAAGAAGAAGAAAACAGGCTACCATGTAACTGACCAACTTGGGACACCACCGGTGCTGTTCACTGGTGATATGACCAATAATGAAAGTTAATTGGAAGATCACCGGAAGCATGACCTTATAACGACCTGGAAAGTTTCAAAAATTAAAACGCTTTTGGTAACTCGGGTACCTAAGGATTTGATGTTAGTTTGATTGATTTTTTGAACCCATTGGTTAATTCAAAATAAGAACCTAATGGGTTCAATTTAAGTCTTACCCATTTTTTATTGCTACATAAATGGGCCCAAAGCCCAAAGAAAATAAATTAAAGAATGATTTTTATTTGGACACCCAGAGGTTTAATTCAAGTTATTTTAACCCAAGAAAAAAATATCATGCATTTGTCTCTCTTGTGGTATTCAAAAAAATCAATTAAAGACGAATTATCATTTTTATGACTAAAATATCTTTATGTCCCTACAATCGTTAGATTAGGTCATATAGGAGAACTTCAATCTAACTATTCTAATAAAAGAATATAGGATATATTTATAATTATGAATTTTGTATTTTCATTTAAGTATTTTAAAATTTAAAATTTACAAAGTTCTACTAGAACTCTATTCATTCCATCGTCATGTCCATCACTGGCAAGATCAATCGCGTCTATCTCCTTGCTGAAGACATCTTCAAAATCGATATTGTCTATCAAAGTCTATTCTCCACCTTTTATACTACCATTCTATGGGAGGATTAGCCGGATAGAATTTTCAAATTGTTTATAAGCTTTCTGCTTGGTTGCTGCCTTTTCTCTTGGAAAACCTTTGTGCTTGGAGTTTGGAGCTCAAGCTACTTTTTTCTGGTGGTTCAAAATCCAAAAGGATCTAGGCCAAAACCAAGATTCAACATAGCATGCTACAAATCTTGAGAGTTTGGATTACCTCCACATCAGGTGAGCATTGATGATTTTTCACGACAAATATTGTACGAAGCCCTTGTGGGACCCTCTAGGGGTCCGACTTCTAAATTATCTAATCACATTTAGATGTGAGCCACACATAAAAAATATAGGTAATAAGATTAAGAATCACTATACATATATATATATATATATATATATATATATATATATATATATATATATATATATATTGTTGTAATGTGAGGAATTGCTCCTCTAAAAGTATATTATTCACAAGACCCCAATAGGGTATTTATAGTTACAACCATAGACCGAAATGTTGTTGGGTGTTGCCGTGTCGGTGCCCGGCGACACAGGCGACATTTCGGTCGACTTTTTTAAAAAAAATCAAACAAAATCGATGATGAGATTTGCAGTGGGAGAGACGAGCTCGACCTGCAAGATACGAGCTCGACCTTGGAGGGTCGAGGTACGTCTCCGACGAACAAGTCAGTACCAATAATCTGATCTCAACTACTCAATAGAGAATTCAAGTAATTGATCACAAGAAGTATGATTACCTGCCTCATAGTGTTTTACCTGAGGTGTTTATATAGAGTATGGTGATGGAGTTATATTTGGAATATGACTCTAATGAGAGTTGCCATAGGAGAGTAACTCTTTGGGGGAGTTCTTTAACCTAACTGGAACTCCTCTGTGGTTGTTGGTCGGTAGGACTCTACCCTTGTGAGGTTTCTTATCCTGTTAGGTTGATGCTGTTTATCACTCTGGTCGGTCCTACCATGAACCGCCTGGTCGAACTTTACTAAGTATCGAACCCGGTCGGACCGTTCAACCGCCGGTTCGGACCGGGGGATATAGAATGACCATTTTAGTCATTAACGAAGCCCCCCAGTCCCTTGTGCCCGAGAACTTTATGCTCGGCTCAAGGGAGTGTATATCTTCCCGTGCACATGGTATTTGGTCGAACCGACCATAACACCCTACCTCGAAATCTGTAACGTCCCACTCTTATGTAGCCGCCGAATTTGCGCGCATAAACCAATGCACGTTTCTCAAGGCTCGTTCGTGGATGACACGTGTCGTTCTTTGTCTCTTCATCATAAATGATTGTCATTATGATGAAGAGACTCTTCATTTTCCACCGTCCACCTACGCGTATCCATCATCGTTAGATATGGATTTTTAGATTTGATGAATCTTAACCGTTGATGGTAGTTTTGTATCTACCCTTAGATCGGAATCTACGGTTTTATATATATCTTCCCCATTTCTTCTCTTCCTTTCACTTCTGCTTCTGCATTTCATTTCGTTTCTGCCACTGTGAGCTTCGTGCGACTTTGCTGTTCTTTCAAGCTTGAGTTTTGTGCTTAAGGGAGCTGCATTACCTGTTTTCTTCTTCTTCTTCTTCTTCATACGATCATCAACAAGTAAGTCCCTAGCACCTTGTCTCTTTGTTTCTTTCTGTTTTTGCAGTAGTTAAAGCTGAGGTTTAAAAGCTTGTGTTTTTTGCTTTCTTTTGTCCCTCTTTTCTTTTTTTTTTGGCACGTTCTTCTTTCTGCTTAAGGTCCTTCGTTTTAGTCCCATAGAGGTCCATGGTTATAGTAAGGAAGGGGTCCTCGTCTTTGAGACGTGGGAGAGACTTAGAAGCAGAGCCCTCTGATGAGCCCGATCTGTCATCAGAGCCCGACCAGAGTAACGATGCCAGGACCGAAGAAACCCAAGAGGTTTTCTGTGGTCGAGAACCTCCCAGTAATGATGGTGAGGGAGATGTAGAATCCCGTCCACGTGCAGCTCAAAGCGCCCGAGCTCGTTTTAAGGCTGATAGACGACGTTGGAAAGATAGTTTATCCCTAGAAGAGTACACAATTGAGCAGAATAAAGATCTCACTCCCGATCACATAGACTATGATCCACACTCTTCGGGTCCTGACTTCCTTCCATCATCTATGACCGAAGAGAGGTTAGAGTACCTGCGTCAAAAATATGACATCCCCTCCGATCATATCATTTGTGTCCCGAGCCCTGATGAGCGGGCAAATTCTCCAAGGCCTGGAGAATTTGCTCTTTATGAAGATGCTTTAAGGAGTGGATTTCGTCTTCCCGTCCACCCTCTCCTCAGAGAAATTAGTGTCCATTTCGGTATGTGTCCTGGAATGTTCGTACCGAACAGTTGGAGAAATGTCATTTGTTTTTGGGGTTTTTGCCAGGGGAGGAATGTTAACGTCCGACCATCTCTTGCTCTTTTCCTTCATTTTTTTATGACCAAAAAGCAAGAGCAGGACGGGTGGTTTTATTTGTCAAAACGAACAACCTCCCAATGTGGTTGGGAAGGTAATTTCGTCGGGACTGGAACCCTCCCGTCCAACACTAGAGGGTGGCGTCCCAAATACTTTTTCGTCCGACCTCCTTCCAAACCTTCTTTTCCAATTTACTGGGTCCGAGGACCGCTTCAGGGCTCAAATGACATTCCTTTGCTGACTTCGGCCGAGGAGCGTGCTAGGGAGAAGATTTGCAATCTTCCCTCCGAAGATAAAAACATGTTTGCCGTTCACGGGTACTGTCCGGAATACCCCAATATTTTGCGTCATTGGGGGTTCCTTCCCGGTGAGTGGTACTTCTTTTTATTTGGTTTATAGACGAAATCCCTCAGTTCGGGATTGACAGT
This sequence comes from Hakea prostrata, assembly GCF_041222555.1. Taxonomy (NCBI): domain Eukaryota; kingdom Viridiplantae; phylum Streptophyta; class Magnoliopsida; order Proteales; family Proteaceae; genus Hakea; species Hakea prostrata. The sequence goes on from NC_142602.1 coordinate 70,626,395, forward strand.
GTGTACATGTTCTTTCTTTTTTGCAGTGAGGCTTAACCGCAATGTTGCCGAGGCTGCTGAGAAAGATGCTGCTGAAGCAGAGGACAGGGTTCCGACCAAGGTTGATCGGAATCGCTCTAAAGGGAAGCAGACTTCTGTTTCTGCAGCGCAAAAAAGGCCCTCAAATGAATCCGATCTTCCTCCTCGGGCGGCGAAGAAGAAAGCTCCCATGTCATTTATGGCCGGCTCACTTGAGGGGGATGTATTACCCTCTGGTTTCGAGGCTGCTACAGTATCCTCTCCCGTGCTTAGACCTTCTTGGTCGCTTACTTCATCCTCACATGTTTTAAGCAATCACAAGAATGGAACTGAGGTGGCTAAGGATTGGTTGCCGGGAGTCACTCTTCCTGCCGACCAGAAATTTTTGCTTGGTGTTGGCTCCTCTGGCACTCAAGATATGATGACAAGGTATCTTCTTCCCGATCAGGATCTTCCTTTTTCCACATTTATTGTGTTTTGTTTTTAACTTCCTTTGCCGTTCAGGTTGGTCTGTGCTTTAACACAGGCATGGGCGGGAAATTTAGAGGTTACCCGGAGAGACTTGTCTGCCATTCATATGCTGGAAGACAAGGTCAAGGAGTTGAGCCTTCAGGTGGAGAGCTTGACCAGTGAGAAGTTGAAAGTTGATGCTCGGGCTGAATCTGCCGAACATCAAATTGACTTTCTCAAGGGATATTTGGAGAGCAAAGATCTGAGTCTTGCTGCTGCCGAGCAGGAGAAGTTGGAGAAAGATCAGTTTATCAAAGATCTGACCGATCAACTTGCTCGAGCTTCTCCGGCCACCTTTGCTGATCTTTCAAATGATTTACGGCATGAAGTCATCCGTAGGTGGGTTCAGACTAAGGGGTGCCAACAATTTGTTGCAAGAGTGGCTGCCCCTGGATTCAGGTATGGTCGGCGTGCGGCTTTCTCGAGCATCATTGGGGAGTTCAAGGATCTCGATTTATCTAAGTTTGAGAAGTTCGTCGATCCGGCCATCTATGATGATTTGAAAATCCCTCGACCTTCTTGGGCGGTGGGGAAAGAATCATTCGGTTTGCCCAAGGATGTGCCCATTCAGGATTTTCTTGACTCCGACTGGGAGCCGGCCCCTGAGGAGGAGGATGAAGCCGGTCTCACGCCGATCACTGAGCCTTCCGTGCCGAGCACCGAGCATGCCGAGCCGAGCACCGAGCCTGCCGAGCAAATCACCTCGGATGATGTAATTGCTGAATAGCTTTATTTCTACTTTGTGCAATCTGTTGTTGCTGTTCAGCTTTAAACAATGATGTTTTTGTAATAGATAATTTATCATAGGTTATTTTGCCTATGTAAATTTTTGTTAATCAACTTGTATTTTCTTCCAAGTGTACTTGTTCGGTCTATATATCATTTCTGGCATATTCCCCTCCTTTATACAAGTTTACTTGGTCGTGAGAGTATCTGTGTTCGGTATAGTAGGGTTTGTTCGGCCATGAACTTGTATCATTCCAAGCCATGCTGTTCGGTATAGTAGGGTTTGTTCGGCCATGAACTAAATAGGTGTTCGTCAACATCTGTTCGTCCATAACCCCTACCTCCCGAGCATGATAACTTGGTATGTCTTTTGAAGTATTCGTGCCTAATGAATGTTAGGTCTTTATTGCCTATTGAGTGTAGGTCTTTTTCTGCCTAAGTGATATCTTAGGTCTTTTGTGCCTTAAGATTCGTAGGGCCTTCCTCGGAATCTCAGGTCTTTTTTGCCTAGGTCTTTTTCTGCCTGAGATTTTCTGGTCTTTTCTGCCTGAGATTTTCTGAGATTTTCTTTTCCGAGTTTTTCCTGTGTTTCGGTCTTTTCTGCCTGAGATTTTCAGGTCTTTTCTGCCTGAGATTTTCAGGTCTTTTCTGCCTGAGATTTTCAGGTCTTTTCTTTGAGCGTCATGTTGGAGTTGAATAATAATTTGTACGCATGTCTTTATTTATATATAAAAACTAGTATGACTTCTTGGGATTATGAATCTCCCATGTTGTCTACATACTGAAATAAATGGCAAAAATAAAACGCTCAAAATTTGTCGTGTTTACGACATTCTCACATACTATTCTTATTGATAGTATTTTCTGAGATTGTTCGAATTCCATGATCGAGGGATCCTGTCGCTCGTCTCCGGATCTTGTAAATGATATGCTCTGGGAGCGACTTGTCGTATGACTATGTATGGTCCTTCCCAATTGGGGGATAACTTTCCTTGATTGGTCGGATCTGAAGCAGCTGTCCGGCGAAGTACTAGTTCGCCTGGCAAGTATTGTTCATTTCGAACCTTGGCATTATAATATGTCGCTATTCTTCTTTGATATTCTTCAAGACGGAACTGGGCTTTGTCCCTTACTTCGTCAATCAGATCCAGATTGGTTCGCATTCCTTCGATGTTAGCTTCTTCTTTGAATTCTATTTCTCGAAGTGATCCAATTTGGATTTCTACTGGGACTCTAGCTTCTGCTCCATACGCTAGTCGGAATGGAGATTCTCCGGTGGTCGTCCTGGGAGTTGTTCGGTACGACCACAGTACACTAGGTAGTTCATCTACCCATCTCCCTTTTAGCTGGTCGAGTCTTTTCTTGAGCCCGTCTAGCATGGTTCTATTAGTAACTTCGACCTGGCCGTTACTTTGAGGATAAGCTACTGAAGAAAATCTATGCTCAATCCCTTGTTCTTTGCAAAATGTTGAGAATGCTGCATTCTCGAACTGCTTTCCATGGTCGGTTACTAATATTTTTCGAACTCCATATCTGTATGATATGTTATGCTTGACAAAACGCTTCATCTGCTCGGTACTGATAGTTGCAAGGGGTTCAGCTTCTACCCACTTTGTAAAGTAGTCTATTGCTACTACCAAGTATTCTCTTCCTCCTGATGCTTTAGGTAATTTCCCTACCAGGTCTATTCCCCATCTTGCAAAAGGTATTGGGGATAGAGTTGATGTTAAAGGGACTGCGGGGATATGGGAGATCTTTGCATGTGCCTGGCACTTGTCACACCTCTTGACGAAGTCTTTGGCATCTTCTTCTAAGGTCGGCCAATAGAATCCTTGGCATATGATTGTATTAGAGAGTGTTCGGGATCCTACGTGAGACCCGCATGTTCCTTCATGAACTTCTCTTAACACTTTTGTAGCTTCTACTGGTCCCAAACATCTTAGAAGTGGTCGGGTGAAGGATCTTTTGTATAATAGTTCGGTCCCGATCGTGAATACGGCCGCTCTTTGTCTTATTGCCCGAGCAATTTTTTGGTCTTCTGGAAGCTGGTCGTTGTTAAGATAATGTATGATCGGCTCCATCCAACCCAGGTCGGTTGAAATTTGCATGTGGTCGACCTTGTTTATGCTAGGGCTATCCAGTTCTTCAAGGTAGATCACTGGTGTTTGGACATTCATTCCTTCCGTAGCCAAGCGAGATAATGAATCAGCCTGGTCGTTTTCAACCCTTGGTACTTGAGTTATTTCTAGCTCTTTAAAGTACTGTTTATAGTTGTTGACCAGGTTCAAGTATTTCTCCATCCTTCTTTCTTTGGCTTCATAAATTCCCTTCACCTGATTTACAATCAGCTATGAATCACTTTTGATCTCCAGATGTTGAATGCTTAAAGCTTTGGCCATCCTGAGTCCTGCTAACATAGCTTCGTATTCAGCCTCATTGTTGGATGCTTTGAACTTGAAACGAAGGGCATATTTTATTTCAAATCCTCCAGGACTCTTCATTAATAGGCTTGCTCCACTTCCTTGTGAGTTGCTCGATCCGTCCACGAATAGAGTCCATCTTTTGATTGATTCTACCCCTTGCTCGTCCTCCTCTTGACTTGTTTCTTGTTTTTCAACAATGAAGTCTGCCAGGGATTGAGCCTTGATACTTGGTCGGGGTTTGAATTCTATTTGATGTTCGCTCAATTCCACGGCCCATGTCACCATCCTTCCGGCCAGGTCTGGTCGGTGAAGAATTTTTTTGAGTGGTAAATTCGTCATCACTGTAATGGGATGAGATTGGAAATATGGACGGAGTTTTCTCGCCGCTATAACCAAGTGCGGTGGCTTGTTTGTCCACTTCTGGGTAGCGAGTCTCGGCATCATTCAGGACATGACTAACATAGTAGACAGGTTGTTGTATGTTACCCTCTTCTTGCACGAGAACTACACTAACTGCTACCGACGAAGTGGCGAAATATAGCTGTAGCTCCTTCTTTCTGGTCGGCGTAACAAGTAAAGGTGGTCTGGATAGTTTGTCTTTTAGATCTTCAAATGCTCCCTGGCATTCATCATTCCAGATGTTTCCTTTCTGACCTGCTACCTGCTTTAAAATTTTGAAAAATGGCAGGCATTTCTCCCCTGATCTAGAAATAAATCTATTCAATGCTGCCACCCGACCAGTTAGGCATTGAACTTCTCTGACGGTTTTGGGTGCTTTCATATCCAAAATTGCCCTGATTTTCTCAGGATTGGCTTCGATTCCTCTTTGGGATACCATGAACCCGAGGAATTTGCCCGAAGATACCCCAAAAGCACACTTTTCAGGATTGAGCTTCATATTGTATTTCCGGAGTACCTTAAATACTTCTGCCAGGTCAGTCAGATGATTTTCTTTTGAGATGCTTTTCACCAGCATGTCGTCCACATATACTTCCATATTCCGACCAATTTGATGTTTGAAAATTTTATTTACCGCTCTTTGGTATGTTGCTCCCGCATTTTTTAGACCGAAAGGCATTACTTTATAGTAATAGCTGTCCCTATCAGTCATGAATGCCGTATGCTTTTCGTCATCAGGATGCATAAGGATCTGATTGTATCCTGAATATGCATCCATGAAACTGAGCATTTCGTGTCCTGCCGTTGCATCTATAAGAAGGTCGATTCTTGGTAGTGGATAGTGGTCCTTTGGGCAGGCTTTGTTGAGATCTGTGTAATCAGTACACATCCGCCATTTCCCGTTTGCTTTTTTTGACCATTACCACATTAGCTAGCCATTGCGGGTGGTCTGTGCGTTTTATAAAGCCAGATTGTTTTAGCTTTTGCACTTCAGTTCGAATGGCTTCATGTTTTTCAATGGTGAAGTTTCTTCTTTTCTGAACAACCGGAATTGCTTGTGGATCAATATAGAGTTTATGCTCAGCCACCTCCCCGTCGATCCCGGCATGTCTTCAGCCGACCAAGCGAAGACATCATAATTCTTTTTTAGAAACTCAGTGAGCTCTGATTTGAATTCTGCTTCTTGCTCGGAACCGATCATGGTACCTTGCTCATTTTGGTCGGGATTGAAGTGGATTCTTTCTAGTTTTTCCACTGGTTCAGCTCTTTGCAAGGTTTCTTCATCGCGGTCGTCTCTAACATCAATGGTCATGGTCGACTTCATCCTTTTCTTTTCCGCATGTAGTCGGTGTAACTTTGCCGGCTACTTTTTCTGTCGGCTACACATTCTCCAATTCCCTCAGTGGTCGGGAATTTCATCTTCATGTGTAGCGAGGAGACCACTGCTTCAAGTGCACAGAGGGTTGGTCGTCCTATGATTGCATTGTATGCTGATAAATCTCGTACGACCATAAAATTAGTCTGTATGATTCTATCTCGTGGGTGCTCTCCAATCCGTAGCTCTAATCGGATCGTTCCTTCTGCTCGGGTTGATGATCCCGTGAAGCCATATAGCTGGGTTTCGCATGGGACGAGCATGTTTTCTTTTAGCTTCATTTTTTTGAACGCATCTAAAGATAATATATCTCGCTGACGATCCAATGTCTACCAAAGACTCTATGAATTTCCGTTCCTTCCAGGAGAATTTTGACTACAAGGCATCATCATGAGGGATTGTGATATCCCGTAGATCCTCGGAAGAGAAAATTATTGGCTCAGTAGATATATTTTTATGGGTTTCTGTATTCCCAATATATCGTACTTTTCTTTTTGCTTGCCGATTTGATTCTTCTGTTGGACCACCAAATACAGTATAGACTGGAGATCTTTTTCTTTGTTTTTCATCCGCCTCAGGTCGGCGTTTGGCCGGACTTCTTCTTTCTTCTCTGTGGCTCGACCTTTCTCTCTTCGGGATAGGGTTGTCCTGTGGTCGGCCATCTTCTTTAGATTGGATATACTTCTTCAAGTGTCCTCGGGAGATTAAGTTTTCTATCTCCGTCTTTAGATTTTTGCAATCGTCCGTCCAATGGCCGTGATCTTTGTGATATTCACAATACTTTCGTTTATCACGTTTTCCTGGCGGTGCTCGGATTTTATCCGGCCACTTCATATGTCCTTGATTTTTGATTTGCATCAATATTTCGGATATTCTTGTATTCGTGGTGGGAGATTACTAATCTCTTGCTTTTTGGGGATTCTGCGAGCTTGGTCGAGCTTATCCCTAACATCCTGGTCGGCTGAACCCTTTCTCGATCGCTTCTTCTTTCGGCCCTTGGTTCTCTTTTTCGAGATTCTATGGTTTCCGAAATCTCTGCTTGTTTGTGACATCTTTCGCTCAGTTCTGCATATGTTTTTGGCATATCTTGGAGCAGTCGCTCTAGCAATCCTTCATGAGTAATTCCTTGGTATAACGCATGAAAGGCAATTTTCTCGTCCATGCTTTCAATTTGCATGGTAAGATTATTGAATCTTTGAAGGAAACTTCGGATAGATTCCGTTCTACCTTGTTTTATAGCAAACAAAGTATCTTCTCTTTTTTTCAACCCGACTCCTCCTTGGAAGCGCTGCACAAACACTCGTCCTAGTTGATCGAAACTCATAATCGAACCGCTTGGCAGTGCCAGGAACCAGTCCAATGCGGAACCAGTTAAAGAGGCTGCAAAACTTTGGCACATGGCTGCCTCATTATACTTATAAATTGACATGGTCGATCTGTAGCGAGTGATGTGATGTTTTGGACATTGCGATCCATCAAACAGTATGAAAGTTGGGCACTTGAAACTCTTTGGTATTTCCGCCTCGTAGATAGCTTGGATGAAAGGATCCTCTTTAGAAAAGCATATAGCTCTTCTTTCTTTGGATCGTTTAACTTGTTTACCTTCTCGTCTAACTCTTTGATTTGTTTGCTCAAACGATCTTCCCGCTTGTTCGGTCCGGACTCAACCCTCTTGTTTTTTGGTTCTTTGAGAGGATCGTTGCTACTTCCACGATCATGATCTTCATTGAACAGAGGATCTTTATTTGGAATTTCTTTCTCAGATGCCCGGGATTTTTCGCCTACCTTCTCTTTTGACTTATATCCGTCTTCTAGAGATGGTCGAGGCGTTCGATCAGGAAGGACCGAGTGATTATTCTTGCTTCCCTCCAATATTTTTTGAGTATTTTTAGGATCCGCATTAGGGGCAATTATATGACCCACGGCCATCTCGAGTAGTTCATTCATGGAGGATAATTCCTCCCGAAGCTTTATTTGTTCCTTTTGAGTGTCTCAACTTGATTTGCTAATGCTCCATGATTCGGGTGCTCGGGGTTTTTCTTCCCTTGATCGGTATTTATCTCCACCTGGTCGGAATTAATTTCCACCTGGTCGGGAATTACCGATTTTTCAAGTTGAGGAATTCCTTCAAGCATCATCCTCCACCTCCTTCCGGTTTACAGCCTTCACTTTCGATCGCACCATGACTTTTTGATGCAATTCCCACGGCGGTGCCAATTGTTGATACGGAATCTCGCTCGTCCTTCCTCTGTCAAGAACTCGCAAGATACGAGCTCGACCTTGGAGGGTCGAGGTACGGTTCTCCTACGAACAAGTCAAGTACCAATAATCTGATCTCAACTACTCAATAGAGAATTCAAGTAATTGATCACAAGGAGCAAAAACCATAGTTGCCAATTCCAAATCATGAGTAGGATAGTTATTGTAATATCTAGCCCTATTCTAACCTTGACCCTGACCCGGATCCACTATTGTATTCAGGTCCGAGGACCCGAAGCGGTGAAAGAAGAGATTTATGGACCATTCTGATTGATGATCATGATTCGGAGACCGAGCCCATGGACATTGACAATGATACCCCTTGCTTAAATGCATTGTCGTGTTTTAAGGAAAGTCTGCTCATCGGAGAAGATTAATATGGTTGATGTACCAAATGACCTCTTGTGCACAATCCGAAGGTATTCCCCGAAACTAGACTTCTTGATTGAATTGTGGAAGAAAACCTCACTCAATTTGACCTTGTATAGCCTTTCAAATCCCTACTTGAAGTTGTTGTTCTAAACCTGAGTTTTCTGCTGAAAACGTTTTGGTCGATCATTTTGGTCGATACCATCGACCAAGGACCATCGACCAAAATGTCCCGATCTCGCAAGTTAATGATTCCATGGAATATTCCTTTTCTATTTAATATGACCTCGAGCCTTGAGCCTTTTGCAATCATTTTTCTCACCTGGGAACGTGGGGAGAGCTTCCCAAAGCAGCTCCTTGGTTAGTGTGAAGGGTATCTCATCAAAGACACTTAGTTTATCATTGATTCTTGCCTTCATCTTCTACACTAAGGTATGACTCTTCATTCCACTCCCTATCCTACCATTTCCTACTCTTTCCTATTGTCATCTTGTTGATGGGACATTTGGAATGGTGCTGCAACCTTGCAACCACCACTCCAAGTGCCTACTCATGCTCAATCCATGATTCCCTTAGCCATTCATTGATGCTAATGCTTATATCTCATGCCTAGCATATGTATTCCATGATTTACCTATTAACATCATACCATTTGATATCAAACTGAGCTATAGAGTGTATTATGTCCATGTTTAACATTGCCATATGATTCCAATCGAATTTCTATTAGTTCCCCTAGCTATTGCATGCTATTCCTCATCAATGCAATCAATTCCAACTCATGCCATGATGTTTATCACTTGAACTTGATAGCTCAAATTGGGGCTTTTTAATTAGACCATTGGATTGGGTTAATTCCTTGATTTATAGTGTCCTACTACTGTTGTTAAGTATGCCTCCAAGTTTCAGATTGATCCGAACACCGGAAGACTCATTTTGGACCAAAATCCCCAAAATCCACTATTCTCGCCTCGAGGATTATTTTGGTCGATCATTTTGGTCGATACCATCGACCAAAACCATCGACCAAAGTTGTTGCCGACAACCTTGGTCGCTTTTGACTCAAATGACATCCGATCTTCCCGACTTCTTTTCTAACTTATTATTGATGTTTGTTTAGGGCCTTAACACTTCTATTGGACTATTCTTGGTATTCTCAATTCATCATCAACTCATCCAAGGTAAGGATGGTTATATCCATAAACATATAAGTCATTAAATATTGAACTATGCTTTGTTCAAAGAATGAAATCCCTAAATTTCTTTCAATCATTATGATACTGATACATATGTGTTAGAACAATAACATTTAAATCTTTATACATTTGTTGTGTTACTCTATCATTTTGATTTGCTTATGTTTATAATGATTCGTTTCAATATCATGATTTGAGTACTATTATGAATATGCATTGGATGCATGAGAAATGATGAGATCCGATGTGTGATTGCTTACGTATGACTTGGGATTGGAGGGTGTCCTACTGACACTTCTGTCCTTGGGCATCGGAGGGAATAGTATGGGATGTTCTCCGATGGTGCCTATCGACACTCTCCCGAGTTATTGGATGACATACATAGGAGTGTCTAGTTGTGTGGCTAGGTTCATCCTTGTCGTGTCGACCCGAATCGGAAGGGCATTGAGACCGAACAACCCGTGGTAGTGTATGGTTGGATGGGCGCTCTAGGCCGGTAGCCAATCCGGTAGGGGACATAAACCATGCTACGGATACCCGAAAGGGGCCATTTATTGGTAGAGTTGCATATGGATAGACTTGGGCTCACGGGCGCTCAAGACCGGTAACCAATCCGTGAGAGGACGTGAGAGCTTCCCGTTTACTATATGTGGATGACCAATAGGGTTGATGAGTCCGAAATCCGGGATTTCGCTGACTCTAGTGTGAAGGATACCGGAAAGGATCGCCGGGGGCGAGGAATGGACGTATCTGAATCTGACTTGACCGACTGAGTAGATGACTTGCATTGGGCTAGGCTTTACTGTGACATGCGCCAGTACTTGACCAAATGGTGATGTGAGAGAGCGGTGACCGATTCCCCTTACCATGGTTTTTGATGACTTTACCGATCTTCCCCGGGCATTCCCAAGATATGGAAATGGGAGAGTGACTGACGACCCAGAGAAGTACGGTGCTATGACTTAAAGCATGTCTACCTTAGAGACCAGCATTCATAGAGTTAGGCTCATATCTGCATCATATGTTCCATATCACATTGCATTATTATATGTTCTGAATGTGTATGATTTCTAATTATGGAATAACTTCCTTGCTGAGTTCTTCGAACTCATTCCTTTTGTGCAAATGTTTTAGATTACATTCCAGGTACCGAAGATTACGATGGCACCTCCTATGAGGCGGACTATGATTCCACATACTACCCTCCGGGTAGTGGCGTCGGTGAGGATTCGTATATTGGAGCCGAGGAGGATTATTATTCGCACCAGGGTTAGCCCCACAGTTGTGCGGGAGCGGCAGCGCTGGGTTTACTTCATCCGTACTGTTGAGGAGACTACCATTAGTATAGAAGAAACCCTAGCATAGTGCCCCATTCCCCTGGTGTATTTGTGGAACCTTAGATTTTGTAATTAACTTGTCTTGAATTATTCCGGTGATACTTGGATATGTAACTAACTTGATTTAATACTTTTCCGCTGCTCTGAGAGGGTGACTACCATACCTTCTCACCCTTTATGATTTTGATCATACCTTATTTATTATCTATATTCCGCACTCTGATTTAGTTAATCTTGTCTTATTCATGATACTTGATATTAGTTGTTTTTACCATTGATTATTACTGTTCATGATTGTGTTACCGTGTATGTGGGAGGCATGGACCTCAGATCATTGATCCTTGGACTGTGGATCACATCCCGGGTATTCCAAATGGGGTACCGGCTGGGTGGATGTGACAGATTGGTATCAGAGCCCAAGATCAAGTGGAACCCCGACCACAGAAACGGTGACGGAACATTCCGAGTCACAGATCCGAAAGTGACTCAAGTGCTCCTAGAAGTGAATAATAGATAACCTGGACTAGAAACCAAAATATGGAAACATAATTTGACTCATGAATAAGACACAATAATATAGACAAAACAACTGAACTTCATTGATTTCATAGGGAAATTTTTACAAGTCTGAAAAAGAGAAATACATCCATAATGACATAAAAGAAAATTCCTAGTGATGTCTATGTAGGTGAACGACTCCTGCGATCTATCTGATCCCTCCTAGATCTGAACTCCTCTTCCAGTCGTGCAAACCTCTCACTGAGGGTGCACATGTGTAACTCCATCCTCTCCTGCCGAGCCTCGATCCTCTCAAGAATAGAGTAAATCGACGACTGATGGGAAGCCACATCTGGAGCCTCAGAAGTCGTGTGTGATGGGCCTCCGACCTCAGTAAATCGTGGAGCGGGAACCTCCTCATGCCTCAGAACCTCATCATGACCCTGATCATCATCCTCACTATGCTCATCATCGTCACCACCATCATCATCATCAGTACTATCATCCTCTGAGTCGTCATCTCCTGATGCATCATCGATATCATCCTCATCCTCTGATCTGACTGCATCCTGGAGCCCCATCTTCCTGATCAACCATGCACAAATGGGCTCACCTAAATCTCGACCCTGAATCGTAGGTGTATGCTCCAAGTCCACACCAAAGTACTCAAAGATACGAGTCAAGAGTCGACCAAAAGCCAAGTTCCTATCCCCAGGAAACTCGATCCGATCAATCATGACATTTTGCATGATGTATGCTAAATCGATTTGTACTCCAAAGATACATACTATAAATGATCATTGCCTCCATCGCCGACACTTTGCTATGATGCCCTGCCTTCGGAAGGATGTTTCGCCCGACTATGCGAGCGATAACTCTAGCTGAAGGACGCATCGCGGTACCACACCGGGGCATATAACAATCAATGTCATCCCATAGAGTCATGCACACCTCGTATACCTCATAAGGAAGAAGCACCTCTGTGATATCTGTACCAGCGGGAATCCACCAACGGGAATCTCGTACGATCGGTACATCTAAGATGCGAGCCAATGTCCTCGTAGTGAAACTGATCTCTCTACCTCCGACCATGGAATCTATGACAATCCTAGAACCATCCCTCGGATCATCCTCTATACGGTAAGTCAGATTACTATAGAAGTATCCCGATAAGATCCGGGTAGATCTGGCTGTGCCGTAGTGTATAAGTGAAGCCAATCCATAGCCTCTAATCTCTCTTGGATGCGAAATACCTCTAAATCATCCACATCCACCAATCGTCCGTGCTCGATCGGTATATCATGGAAATAGTGCTCGTATAGAAACTCCGCCATAGGAGTAGTGAAATGCTCCTCGTCTATGACCTCAGCCCGGGGAACAAGTCCTCTACCCCTGTCTACTCGTCTCCCTCCTCTAGGCATGGTGTATCTGTTGAAACAAGGAAAGAAACTCATTTGGGTTAGTCTCAGTGTATGATTGTTAGATGAAGGGTATTTTCGTAAATTTTCAGAAAATTCGATTTTTGGTGAAATTTTGATTTGATCATTCTAACATATGCATAAGACCTATACAAGCATGCTAGAATACTTTATTTGGTGAAAATCCATCTTTTTGGCATATTCAAAGTGAAAATTCAGCAAGTAAGAGAGAGAAAAATCCCTCTTTTGGCTTGCATTTGTGATTTTTGAAAAAATTGGAATTTGACCGAATGGAGAGTGGGAACACTTTACCCCTAGTAGATCAGTGTTGTAGAAATTTGTTTCATGTCAAAATTCCTTTTGGGTTGAAAATGAGACAAGTGCTTGTAAAGTTGAGTTTTTGTGAAATGAATAGTGTTTTGGTAACCAAAATGGATGCAATCTTGTGTTTGGAACTTAATCTTATTTGAAAAGTTATGAAAACATGTTTCTAATCATTTATATGTATGATTCTAACCATTAGCTACAAGTATTACTCGGTTTTTATTGAAGAACACAACAATGGTGAATGAAGTTTACAAGAAAAGAGAAAAAGAAAGAGAACTTACTTGTGTAGATGATCAAGTGAGATTATCAAGAATGATTGAAGCCTTGAATCAAGTCCTAGCACTCTTGAAAACCCTAGAAAATCGCTTTCTCCGAGGCTAAACTCGAAATGGTTGAGTGAGAAATGAAAATGAAATGAGAAGTGGGCCCTTTAAATCTGATTTTTCGCTCAGAATTTATTTTGGTCGATCATTTTGGTCGATACCATCGACCAAAAGCATCGACCAAAATCCTTCATTTTTCTGCATTGGGTTATTTTGGGAGTTTTTGATTCTTGGACTCATTTCCTTTGGATTTTGATCAATGCTGATTTATTTTACTGTTATATTGATAATTCTAACCATGATTTGGTTATCCTATTCGTTGGCCAAGTTGTCTTTGTCAAATTTGAAATTTTGGTATCCTTATCTTTGATCCTTGCAGAATGGTCTTACTTAGAAATCGTTTCGTCGGATCCGGAAGCAACGGAAACGAAGAAACCCCTGCTGGGGGCTCTGATCAGCAGACACAGGATGATAGCCACACCACGAATGGCATTCCTGGTGCCCCCGATATCGGAAGCTTTAGAGATATCGCCAGCGTCATGACCAACATGATGCAACAGCAGGCTGCCCAATTTAATCAAATGATGACTGGTTTTGCTACCCTTCGCAATGAAAACCGTGCCGGAATTGGAACTTCTGGAGCCGCAGCCCCTCTTATGGAAAGATTCACCGGGACACCCCACACCCGTTTGATGGAAAGTTTCCTAAAGTTACAAGTACCTTCCTTTACTGGTGTAACAAAGGACACCCTCTTTCCGAACAAGTGGCTTCGTGAGTTGGAGAAGGCCTTCAGATATTTGCAATGTTCTGATGCTCAGAAGGTGTTGTTTGTCGAGCGAAGCTTCACAAAGAAGAGCGATGCATGGTGGGCTTCCACTAGGCCTATCCTTGAGACCTTGAATGGTGGTGTCGTTACCTGGGAGAAGTTTAAGGAAGCTTTTTGCAAGAACTACTTTCCGGAAGCTGTAAAGGACGCAAAGGAGGCCGAGTTCATGGCCTTAGTACAAGGTACTTTGTCTGTGCTTGAGTATCAGCAGAAATTTGAAGAACTTTTCTTCTTCGCCCCCGAGTCTATTAAGTCTGAAGAAGCCAAGGCGAAAAAGTTTTTCAAGGGTTTGCGACCTTCTATTAAGGCATACCTCACTGTCTTGCCTCTTGAAGGATATGCTCAGGTGGTTCAAAACTCGAAGAAGCTTGAAGAGAATGAAAAGGAAAATGCTCGAGTTCAGAAACCCTGGCAACCTAGATCTTCTGGATTTGTGGACCGCACTGATCGGCGTTTTGCTAGACCTACTCCTTATCCTGCACCCGCCTTTCAGCCGAGACATGTTGGTCAAAATCCTAATTCCCTTCTTGTGAGCTATTATGGTCAGTCCAGTGGAGCCAGACCTCAGGGAGCTACTTATCCTCCTAGGCCTGGGATGGTGAATCCTAGACCAGCTTATCAGAGACCTCCCCCTGCTGCAGCTCCTATTGGACCGAAAGATACTACTTGCTTCCTCTGCAAGCAAGCAGGCCATTATGCTCGTTCTTGCCCCAACAAGTCTGTGCAATCTCAAGCTCCTGTAGTGAAGAGTACTCCTGCTGCTACTTCTGCCCCTCCCTCTGGCAGAGTGTTTAGCATATCTGGTACCGAGCAAGACCCCTACCACGATGTTGTAACAGGTACTCTGTTAGTAGCTTCTCTTCCCGCATTTGTATTATTTGATACGGGTGCATCACATTCATTCATATCATCTACTTTTGCCTTGAGAACTAACTTGACACCTCGATGTTTATCTAGTCATTTATCTATTTGTACCCCTGTTGGGTCTGCTGTTAAACTAGATAAAGTGTTAGAGGATTGTTCTATTTTGATTTGTGGAAGAAATCTGAAGGCAAACCTTGTATTATTTGACATGAGAGATTTTGATGTAATCTTGGGAATCGACTGGTTGACCTTCTACAATGCCGTGATCTTATGTTCCTCAAAGAAGATTCAGTTCCGTGTAGAAGAGAATTCAGTTTTCGAATTTCAAGGAGAGAAGGGAAGATTTAGCAAAAAGACCTTGTCCACTCTAATGCAAGTCCATGCCTTTTTGGGAAATGCTTCGTCTGGAAGCAAGGTCAGAGAGAAGGAAGAGACTTGAAGAAGTCAGAGTTGTTAGTGAATTCCCCGATGTTTTTCCGGATGACTTGTCAGGTTTGCCTCCTGATAGGGAAGTTGAGTTTTCTATAGACTTAATTCCTGGAGCGGCTCCTGTATCCAAGGCCCCTTACAGAATGGCACCTACCGAACTCGAAGAGTTGCAAACTCAATTAAATGAACTCTTAGAGAGAGGTTTCGTGCAGCCAAGTGTGTCACCTTGGGGAGCTCCGGTCTTGTTTGTAAAGAAGAAAGATGGTAGTATGCGTCTGTGCATTGACTACCGGGAATTGAACAAGCTGACAATCAAGAACAGATATCCTTTGCCTCGGATTGATGACCTTTTTGATCAGTTGAAGGGTGCTGCTATCTTTTCAAAGATTGATTTGAGATCGGGATATCACCAGCTGAAGGTGAAGTCAAGTGACATCCTTAAGACAGCGTTCAGAACAAGGTACGGACATTATGAATTTAAAGTGATGCCTTTCGGCTTGACTAATGCCCCTGCCGTGTTCATGGATCTCATCTTGATTTACTCAAAGAATGAGGAAGAGCATGCGGAGCACCTGAACTGCACATTGCAAAGGTTGAGAGAAAAGAAACTCTATGCTAAATTTAGCAAGTGTGACTTCTGGCTCTCAAGTGTAGTGTTTCTTGGCCATGTTGTTTCAGCCGAGGGTATTCGTGTTGACCCAGAGAAAGTCCAAACTGTTACTGATTGGGAAAGACCGAAGACCGTGACCGAGATAAGAAGTTTTCTTGGATTAGCAGGATACTACCGGAGATTCATTGAAAACTTTTCTAGGTTGGCTGCCCCTATGACTAAGCTAACTAGAAAAGAGGAGAAGTTTGTCTGGACCGATTCTTGTGAGAAGAACTTCGAAGAGCTGAAAGTTAGATTGACAAGCGCGCCGGTTCTGACTATACCTGATAGTTCCGGTGGATTGACGGTCTACACTGATGCTTCTAAAATCGGTTTGGGCTGCGTGTTGATGCAACACGGAAAGGTAGTGGCTTATGCCTCTCGACAACTAAAGGATTATGAGCGGAACTACCCCACTCATGACTTAGAGCTTGCAGCTGTTGTATTTGCTTTGAAAATTTGGAGACACTATCTATACGGTGAGAAGATCGCCATCTTCACGGATCATAAAAGTTTGAAATACTTCTTCACCCAGAAGGAGTTAAATATGAGACAGAGAAGATGGTTGGAGTTGGTCTCTGACTATGATTGTGACATCCAGTACCACCCGGGTAAAGCAAATGTAGTGGCGGATGCTCTTAGTAGAAAGAGTCAAAGAAAAGAGTTGGATTTAAATGCTTTGAGTCGGCCTTTGTTGTCCTCGATGGAAAGATTTGGTTTGGAAGTGATCCCTAAGGGTTCGGATTGTATTCTCTATGCCATGACTGCAAGATCCTCCCTTAGAGATAGAATTGTTGCTTTGCAAAGTTCGATCAAGAGTTGAAAGAGAAGATTGATAAGATTGCCTCGAATTCAGAAATGGACCCTGCTTTTAGTACATCTATGGATGGTACCTTATTGTTTAGAGGTAGACTCTGTGTGCCCGCTGTTGATGAAATCAAGAAAGAAATATTGAAAGAAGCACACCAGTCCATCTTTACAGTACACCCTGGAAGTACCAAAATGTACAAGGACTTGAGGGAACATTTTTGGTGGAATGGTTTGAAAGCAGATGTTGAAGACTTTGTTGCCAGGTGTGGAACTTGCCAACGTGTGAAAGCTGTTCGCCAACCCCCATCTGGATTACTTCAACCCCTTCCTATTCCTAGTTGGAAGTGGGAAGATATCTCAATGGACTTTGTGACTAGCTTGCCGCGGACGAGTAAGGGAAATGACACTGTGTGGGTGATTGTTGATAGGTTGACTAAATCAGCCCATTTCATTCCTATGAAGATCACCTACTCTTTGGATAAGCTAGCTAGACTTTATGTGGACAATGTAGTTCGTCTACACGGAGTACCAGTGAGTATCGTTTCGGACCGTGATCCTAGGTTCACCTCAAGGTTTTGGAATGGATTGCAAAAAGCCTTGGGAACCCAATTGAATCTGAGTACAGCTCATCACCCACAGTCTGATGGACAATCTGAGCGGACAATTCACATTCTTGAAGACATGCTTAGGTCTTGTGTGGTTGACATGGGTGGAAATTGGGATGAACACCTAGCCTTAGTCGAGTTTGCCTATAACAACAGTTATCAAGCAACAATAGGCATGGCTCCGTTTAAGGCTTTGTATGGTAACACTTGTAGAACGCCCTTGTATTGGATGAGACTGGTGAAAGAAAAGTCTTAGGTCCGAGAGATGATTGAAGCTACCGGTGATATGGTTGACATGATTCGGGAAAGGATTAAGTCTGCTCAATCTAGACGAGAGTCGTATGCCGACAAGAGAAGAACCGACTTAGAATTTCCAATTGGAGAGAAAGTCTTCCTTAAAGTATCACCTATGAAAGGGGTGACAAGATTCAATGTGAAAGGAAAGCTTAGTCCCCGCTTCATTGGACCTTTTGATATTCTAGAAAGGGTTGGACCGGTAGCATACCGCTTGGCCTTGCCTCCGTCACTTGCTGAAGTTCACAATGTGTTCCATGTTTCAATGCTTCGGTAAGACCTAGAAAACCCGGAGCACATACTACAACAAGCACCCGAAGGACTTAGTGCCGATCTTTCTTATGGTGAAGGACCAGCCGAGATCCTAGATAGAAAGGACAAGCAGTTGCGAAATCGCACCATCCCTCTTGGTGAAGATCCGATGGAAAAACCATACCCCTGAAGAAGCTTCATGGGAGAAAGAAGAAGACATGAAGGAGAAGTTTCCTCATCTTTTTGGAAGCACGGAGTACGCTTTCAATTTCGAGGACGAAATTCTTTTAAGGGGGGGAGAATGTAATATCCAGCCCTATTCTAACCTTGACCACGACCCGGATCCACTATTGTATTCAGGTCCGAGGACCCGAAGCGGTGGAAGAAGAGATTTATGGACCATTCTGATTGATGATCATGATTCGGAGACCGAGCCCATGGACATTGACAATGATACCCCTTGCTTAAATGCATTGTCAGTGTTTAAGGAAAGTCTGCGCATCGGAGAAGATTAATATGGTTGATGTACCAAATGACCTCCTGTGCACAATCCGAAGGTATTCCCCGAAACTAGACTTCTTGATTGAATTGTGGAAGAAAACCTCACTCAATTTGACCTTGTATAGCCTTTCAAATCCCTACTTGAAGTTGCTGTTCTAAACCTGAGTTTTCTGCTGAAAACATTTTGGTCGATCATTTTGGTCGATACCATCGACCAAGGACCATCGACCAAAATGTCCCGATCTGCCAAGTTAATGATTCCATGGAATATTCCTTTTCTATTTAATATGACCTCGAGCCTTGAGCCTTTTGCAATCATTTTTCTCACACGGGAACGTGGGGAGAGCTTCCCAAAGCAGCTCCTTGGTTAGTGTGAAGGGTATCTCATCAAAGACACTTAGTTTATCATTGATTCTTGCCTTCATCTTCTACACTAAGGTATGACTCTTCATTCCACTCTCTATCCTACCATTTCCTACTCTTTCCTATTGTCATCTTGCTGATGGGACATTTGGAATGGTGCTGCAACCTTGCAACCACCACTCCAAGTGCCTACTCATGCTCAATCCATGATTCCCTTAGCCATTCATTGATGCTAATGCTTATATCTCATGCCTAGCATATGTATTCCATGATTTACCTATTAACATCATACCATTTGATATCAAACTGAGCTATAGAGTATATTATGTCCATGTTTAACATTGCCATATAATTCCAATCGAATTTCTATTAGTTCCCCTAGCTATTGCATGCTATTCCTCATCAATGCAATCAATTCCAACTCATGCCATGATGTTTATCACTTGAACTTGATAGCTCAAATTGGGGCTTTTTAATTAGACCATTGGATTGGGTTAATTCCTTGATTTATAGTGTCCTACTACTGTTGTTAGGTATGCCTCCAAGTTTCAGATTGATCCGAACACCGGAAGACTCATTTCGGACCAAAATCCCCAAAATCCACTATTACTGCCGAGGATTATTTTGGTCGATCATTTTGGTCGATACCATCGACCAAAACCATCGACCAAAGTTGTTGCTTGACAACAACCTTGGTCGATTTTGACTCAAATGACATCCGATCTTCCCGACTTCTTTTCTAACTTATTATTGGTGTTTGTTTAGGGCCTTAACACTTCTATTGGACTATTCTTGGTATTCTCAATTCATCATCAACTCATCCAAGGTAAGGATGGTTATATCCATAAACATATAAGTCATTAAATATTGAACTATGCTTTGTTCAAAGAATGAAATCCCTAAATTTCTTTCAATCATTATGATACTGATACATATGTGTTAGAACAGTAACATTTAAATCTTTATACATTTGTTGTGTTACTCTATCATTTTGATTTGCTTATGTTTATAATGATTCGTTTCAATATCATGATTTGAGTACTATTATGAATATGCATTGGATGCATGAGAAATGATGAGATCTGATGTGTGATTGCTTACGTATGACTTGGGATTGGAGGGTGTCCTACGACACTTCTGTCCTTGGGCATCGGAGGGAATAGTATGGGATGTTCTCCGATGGTGCCTCTCGACACTCTCCCGAGTTATTGGATGACATACATAGGAGTGTCTAGTTGTGTGGCTAGGTTCATCCTTGTCATGTCAGACCCGAATCGGAAGGGCATTGAGACCGAACAACCCGTGGTAGTGTATGGTTGGATGGGCGCTCTAGGCCGGTAGCCAATCCGGTAGGGGACATAAACCATGCTACGGATACACGGAAAGGGGCCATTTATTGGTAGAGTTGCATATGGATAGACTTGGGCTCACGGGTGCTCAAGACCGGTAACCAATCCGTGAGAGGACGTGAGAGCTTCCCGTTTACTATATGTGGATGACCAATAGGGTTGATGAGTCCGAAATCCGGGATTTCGCTGACTCTAGTGTGAAGGATACCGGAAAGGATCGCCGGGGGCGAGGAATGGACGTATCTGAATCGACTTGACCGATCGAGTAGATGACTTGCATTGGGCTAGGCTTTCTTGTGACATGCGCCAAGATGCTTGACCAAATGGTGATGTGAGAGAGCGGTGACCGATTCCCCTTACCATGGTTTTTGATGACTTTACCGATCTTCCTCGGGCATTCCCAAGATATGGAAATGGGAGGGTGATGACGACCCAGAGAAGTACGGTGCTATGACTTAAAGCATGTCTACCTTAGAGACCAGCATTCATAGAGTTAGGCTCATATCTGCATCATATGTTCCATATCACATTGCATTATTATATGTTCTGAATGTGTATGATTTCTAATTATGGAATAACTTCCTTGCTGAGTTCTTCGAACTCATTCCTTTTGTGCAAATGTTTTAGATTACATTCCAGGTACCGAAGATTACGATGGCACCTCCTATGAGGCGGACTATGATTCCACATACTACCCTCCGGGTAGTGGCGTCGGTGAGGATTCGTATATTGGAGCCGAGGAGGATTATTATTCGCACCAGGGTTAGCCCCACAGTTGTGCGGGAGCGGTAGCGCTGGGTTTACTTCATCCGTCTTTGTTGAGGAGACTACCATTAGTATAGAAGAAACCCTAGCATAGTGCCCCATTCCCCTGGTGTATTTGTGGAACCTTAGATTTTGTAATTAACTTGTCTTGAATTATTCCGGTGATACTTGGATATGTAACTAACTTGATTTAATACTTTTCCGCTGCTCTGAGAGGGTGACTACCATACCTTCTCACCCTTTATGATTTTGATCATACCTTATTTATTATCTATATTCCGCACTCTGATTTAGTTAATCTTGTCTTATTCATGATACTTGATATTAGTTGTTTTTACCATTTTTTTTTTTTTTTGTTTTTGTTTTGGTGTGTGTGTGGGGGGCGTGGCCTCGGGTCATTGATCCTTTGATTTTTTTTTTTTTTTTTTTTTTTCCTTTTTTTGGGGGGCCCGCGCCCCCCCCTCCTTTTTCCTTTTTTTGTGGATCACATCCCGGGTATTCCAAATGGGGTACCGGCTGGGTGGATGTGACAGTTATCCTCGTAGTTCTTCAACTGCCTAGTTAGCATAAGCTACAACCTTCCCATGCTGCATCAGAACGCAACCCAAACCAACTTTAGAGGCATCGATATACACTGTCAAACCTCCAGAGTCATCTGGTATCGTCAACACTGGAGCATTAGTCAACCTCTTCTTGAGTTCTTGAAAACTCCTTTCACAGGCCTCGTTCCACTCAAACTTGATTCCTTTCCTGGTAAGCTTCGTCATAGGAGCTGATAATCTAGAGAAATTCTCAATGAAGCGCCTATAATAACCTGCCATACAAAGTAAACCTTTGAATCTCGGTGACTAACTTAGGTCGGTCCCAATCGGCTACAGCTTGAACCTTCGCAGGGTCAACCTTAATACCGTCAGAAGAAACAATGTGACCTAAGAACATAACTTTAGGTAACCAAAAGTCCCATTTACTGAACTTGGCAAACAACTTCTTCTCTCTCAAATGTTGCAGTGCAAAACTCAAATGCACAACATGATCTTCCTCTCTCTTCGAATAAATCAGAATGTCATCAATAAATACAAAGATAAACTTATCCAAAACATCCTGAAATACTCGGTTCATCAGATCCATGAATGCTGCCGGTCAATTAGTAAGACCAAAAGGCATGACTCGAAATTCGTAATGCCCATATCTATTCCTAAATGCGGTCCTCCAGACATCACTGAACTTCACTCTTAACTGATGATACCCAGATCTCAGATCGATCTTCGAGAAAACAGCGGCACCTTTCAACTGATCAAACAAGTCATTGACCCTAGGAAGAGGATATTTATTCTTGATCGTCAACTTGTTCAATTCCCATTAGTCTATGCACATCCGCATACTACTATCCTCTTCTTCACGAATAACATTGGGGGCTCCCTAAGGAGAAACACTAGGTTGGATAAACCCTTTGCTTGTCAAATCATTTAATTGAGTCTGTAGTTCCTTCAACTCAGTCGGAGTCATCCGATATGGAGCTTTTGAAACAGGGGCTGCTCCAGGAATTAGATCAATTGAAAACTCTAACTCCCTTTCTGGAGGCAAACCAGACAAATCATCAAGGAAAATATCAAGAAAGTCCCTGACAACTTCAATATTAGACAACTATTTCACACCTTCCGAGACATCCACAGAAGAGGAAAGAAGTCCAACATCTTTTGTCCACTGCCTGACTTTAACAGTCGCAGCCACAATCTTCTTGCTCAACTTCCCTGGACTACCTTGATACTCAAACGGACTATCATCCTTAGGATGAAACAATACCTTCCTTCCAAAACAAAGGATAATTGCGCCATACTTAGACAACCAATCCATTCCAAGTATCACATCAAAATCAGACATATCCAACTTGACCCGGCTTTCCACAATTAAAGCAAGTCAAATCCCTACTACCCACAAGAGCTGCTGAAGAAGGATATGCAGGTCTCTGGTTATTAAGCACTGGATGGGGGTTAGCATAGATCGGTGTAGTACCCTGACTACTTGCAACAGGACTCATTGGTCCACTGCTAGAACCATAACTCGATGTAGAGCTAAGGCTGGGACTAACTCCTCTAGGCTAAAATGAAGGGGCAGAATATGGAGCAGGCCTAGAGAATCTCCGGTTACGGTCCACCAAATGGTTCCGGTTCGCAACAGAATGCTGGAGCTATAATTCTCTCAATCTTCTGGGCTTCATTACAACAGAGGTTGCGAAAAGCTTTTTCCATCTCTCGTATCCACTTGTTAGGGAACAATGTATTCGACGAAATACCAGTGAAAGTAGGGATCTGCAACTTCAAGAAATGCTCCATCAATCTCGAATGAGGACTAGGGGCAAAACCGTCCACAAAAGTACCAGCTCCATTAGGATTAAGAGCTGCTTGGGCATTCTGCTAAGTAGTCGCGAAACCTTGCATCATGGCAGTAAACTGATTCTGCTGTTGATGCAACATGTTTCCCAGAATGTTCATCACATCCTAAATAGAGACTAATTGTGGTGCCTTTGGAGGAGGATTTCTGCCAGGAAGAGGAATTTCTACTCTTGGGATCTCAGTTCCAGTGCTTCCAATAGGTATCTCAACACGGTTCTGATCTTCACTACCATCTTCACCTCCTTGACCATTAAGTACACGTAATTCCTTAACTGAACCATCCTGCGAAAAGAACTCCATAAATTAGCAACACTGTATGATCAAGTCCGGAAAAGATTCTTCAAACAAAACAAACACCACAACAAGGCCAACACTCATAAACAAAGGCAACATTAAGCATAAAGTCCAAAAAGAATCAAAACAGGGCCAAAAATCAAATTTTTTGTGCAACGACAACTTGGCCGGTTGCTCAAGCCGATCGCTTGAGTCAATCGACCGCCCCAAAATTCATGCGACAAAAACACTACATATTTGGTTTTGGGTCCCATTTCACTTCTACACTTCTCAAAATATACTTTGGGCTCTAGGGATTTTGTGCTTAGGCTAAGGAAAGTATTTTGGAGACTCTGTTGGCTTCGGATCTACTTCCCACACGATCTACACATGCTACACAGGTAAACATCTCACAAAACCCTTCATTTCTATGGTTTGCATGTGAGAAACTACAATGTGCAACTATTTCTAGGTTTTCTTTGATGCAAAATGTCTCTTTTACTTCCCAAAACATGTCTAGGCATAGATTTATTGTTCACTATGCATTTTTACACTAACAGGTAATTACTGGACATGTCCTAACTCTCATTTTGCATTCTTTTTACCCAAAAACAGTTTTTTCACACTAGATGGTTGCCCGCGGAGGTAGGAGAGTACCGATTCGCGGCCAAGGTCGTGGTCAAGGTAGAGGTGACGCACATGACCCAGTCCATCCAGCCTATTTCAGATCACTGGAGGCACAGGAGCTATACTTTGGCCACTTCAGTCAGCGCCCGATCGAGTATGGTCGACCGGTGGTGACTTCAAAGTTAGAGCAGTTCTAGGTCGAGGACAAGTTTGCAGCAGTGGGATGGAGAGGTACCTTGTTTTTGAACGAGGATGCCTATCCAAAGCTAGTCAGGTTATTTTATAGCAACCTAACCTTCCACCACGAGCGAGTGGGAGAGCACGACACTAGGCTTGTGATAGAGAGCCGGGTGAAGACTACAGACATTTGCTTCACCACTGAGGAGCTGGCTCACATCCTAGAGGTGCCATACATCCACAGCGCTAGGAGATGGTTTCAGCCAGGGGTAGAGTCAAATGATGTCATCTACTGGGAGGAGAGGGCTCTCATCTACTCTAGCATTTACTTAGGGACATGCTGTGGGGTAGAGTCAGTGACTGAGCTGGTTCCCTCATGCCGGATCATCTCACGGATCATAGCACAGAACCTGCTGCCTAAGGCAGGTCACCAGAGTGAGATCTCACTAATGCAGGCCATGATGGCTTTCTCTGTGTACACCCGCTACCAGATAGACTTGGCATACATCATTCAAAATGCCATGATCTATCGAGTGACACATCCGAGGGGAGCAAACCTTGGATACAGGGGACTTCTGACATGAATCTTCGAGCACTTCGGGGTCGACTTCGGCGAGAGGAGTCTATTCCGATCGGTCATGGCTGCACGATAGGTCACAGATTGGTCACTCAGATGCACTTACTGGGCAGACCAAATTCACCAGAGATGCCAGACAAGCTGGAGGACATGGATGCAAAGGCTGATGATACAGATCATGTAGACTCACCACCACCTTCTCAGTTCGAGGCAGGGGGTACATCCGGGACTCAGGACACTTCGGAGGTCACACCACCTTGGGCTAGGGTTTTGTTCACTCGGATGGACCAGTTCGAGCAGGGGCAGGTAGAGATGAGGGGCCATATAGCAGAGTGCCTTGACATACTTCGCTAGATGAGACTAGCACCACCACCACCACCACCACAACAATAGTAGACTTTAGGCTTTTGTCCTTTTTGATTCAGTACAGACTGACCTTAGGATTTAGATATGTTTACTGTAGTTTTTATTTAGCACATGTTCATTCCCTATCTTTCGTAAAGCGTAGAGCACGCTCCAAATTATGCAAAGCTTTTTCTTATTAATGAAGTACAGTTATGCTTGTTGCATTATTATTATTGTCTCTTATGCACTTTCTTTATAATTATCATGTGAGAATGTATTTCACTTGACTTATAGTAAGTTATGCAAAAGAAAAATTCAATTACTTTCATAGTTTGTTTCTAACGAAAAGTTTTCCTATTATTCACTCTAGTTCTCTTGAATCACTTCTGGATCTATGATTCAGATTGCTCATCTAACACTTGTATTAACTATTATTGACTTTGTAAAACCATGGCTCTGATACCACCTCTGTCACACCCCACCCGCCGGTCTTGGTTATCCGCCCGACAACCCGTTGGAGTGATGTGTCACAGGATCCACGATTTTAGTCTATCAATAATAATAAATGCAAGTAAAGACAATCATTAGCAACAATAAGTTCAATAACTAAATAAAAGAATTACAGGAGTCCAAAATACTCAAAATAATCAAGAAAAGAATAAATAATCAAAATGAAAATGAGTTCAGCGGAAGCAATCAAAAAGAGTTATATGATTTTCTTTCCAGTTTATTGCTCTAAAGCTAAATAATGTTTTTCAAGAATTTCTAGAAATGGGGTCCTCCAGTTCTTCTCCATATGGTGAGCAAACTGCCTGGCAACCTGTCTCCTCCGCCCATCAATGGGTGCTATAAGCGCATTCCATGCACTCACAGGAGCTCCCACACAGGCTATCTCCATTTCCCATTGTTGGTGCCACATCTTCTTCATACAGGAAGGTTCCTTCATAGAAAACCAATCCATCTTCCTGTGCAATTCCTCCATCTGTACAAGCTAATAAAACATAGACAAATAAAGGAATGAGTTCTGGATAACTCAGTGAGAAGAAACAATGATTCCCATCCATATGTCAAACCAATCAAAAATGCATAAATGATATGTATGAATGCAAAGTATGAATATCGCTAAAATCTAACCATGAAAGTCTTTAAGAGTTGACATGCTATAAGATATACACCAGCCCTCCTCTAGGTAGGTCTAGTCACTTTAATCCGGCAAGGACTGGTTACCTCTATAGAGGTCCTGGGTAAAATGGAAAGTCTAGACCTGGCTCTTAAACCATGGCTGGGGTTAAATCAACACTCTCTCACCACGACCACTGGCATGAGTACTGGTGCAAGTCGGGGTTTCTAATCCAAGGCAAGTCATAATGGTAACATACAACATGAAGCCCAGATACATCCCCTATGACACCAACCAACTCGGTTCAGTATCCTTTGCAACCTAGGAATGAGAACCCTCACGGACTGGTTACCGCTATTGGACTCCATTCCATAACCCTATGGTCATCCACATATTGTTGGGGCGGAAAGTTCTCATGACTCCTCACGACACCCGGTCCGTTCCTTGGACGTCCATGAGCCCAACCCTAACATATACAACCCTACCATTTATATGACCAACAGTGGACCATCGTCACATCACTGTCATCATGGGTCATCCGGCTTCAATTCCCCTACCGAAAGGGTAGTAGCATGTGGGGTACCTAGCCATGCAACTCTAGACTCTACTTAGGTATGTCATTCAATAGCTATGATAGTGCTAGAGACATCAGCAGGCATGTGTCCCATACCACAACCCTCTGATATCCCAAGCTAGAATATCCAAATGGAATACCCCTTCCATCAGAACCACAAACCAACCAACATCAGCATATCACATTCATGATCAACAAAGTATAAGTAAAGCCAGTGTAAACAACAAGCATATAATAAGATCAACATACTAAACATGGTTATAACAGCCTATTAAATGAAAGAACAGTAATAATAGACACTGGACTAGCATGTTTAAGTCATTTCATAAAGATATGATTGTATGTCCTTACCTGTAATTATGCAGAATGCCTCTAACTTGCAATCCAGAAACTATTATAAGACTTTTATTTGAAACATAGAACACCTATATATAGGGTTACAATAAGGTATAAGTCAAATGAATCAAATCGGATCAAAACCAAAAGTCATTTGGTCACTAGAAACCAGCCGGTCGCTTAGGTTGAGCGACCGCCACTAGTGACCGCCCCAAAAACAGAGAGTTTCAATCTGAAACTCAAACTTCTGATCATCCGATTTCAATCCGAATTTTGAATGACCATAGTCCGAATTTCAAATCTATCACTCCCATAACCACGGGTGATACTAAACCTAACCAATGACATCAATTTGGTTATCCAGAATCCTCTCTCTTGATTAGAACAACCCTTTTCACGAAAGCAGGGTTTCATTTTCGGATTTGATCTCACCAAGATCATCAAAAAGGTAGACAGTGCAATAGATGGATCAAGAACATCCAAAGGGAAACACTAATCTACTTTTATCATAGCTAAAAGTGAAGTAAGAGTGAACAGGGAATCACTTACCTCACCAGATCAATTATGAAGGATAGTAGAACCTTCTGGGATTCTAATAGCACTTCAGATCTCCTTCCAGCACATCTCCACATTCGTCTAACCTCCAAAAACAATAATCCCAAATATAATATTAGTAAAATAGGAGAGGGTTACTATTTATAGAAGTATGGGGGCAAAATAGGGCCAAACCCCGCAACCAGGACTAAGCGGTCGCTTGGGGTGGTCGCCTGGTCTAATCAACCGCCACTAGCAACCGCCCCCAAGTATATTGCTATACAAGGGTGCTTTGCTTAGGGGTTGATGTCCAAGCACAACCTAACCCTAAAGAACACATGGGGGAGGTCTTACCTTCAATCCGGACATCTCCAGACATCACTTGCCTTCCAGAAGTCCAACTACCAAGCAAGGCAGGCTCTTCATCAAAAGAAACTAGATCCATGGGTTCAGGGTATGGATCATGGGCTTCTATCCGGACATTCCACAAATTTACCCGGCTAAACCTTCGGGTTCTCGAACCTGCAATACGGATCCCGGGTTAGAAATACATGGGTTGTTACAATACTACCCTCAGGGTAGTGGCTACTATGAAGATGACGGTGAGGGTACCGAAGAGGATCACGCTTTGTACCAGGATTAGTTCGGTACTGGTGTGGGAGTGGCGTGCTGGTTTTCTTATATTTATGATTATGAGGACATTTGTATAAGATGGAGGAAACATTTGTTTAATTGTCCATTTTTTAAATTCTTCTTTTAAGACTTGGATCTGTAATTATAACTTTCTTTGATATACTCTTTAAGTTTTGGATTTGCAACTTAACTTTGATTTTCTACTTTCCGCTGCCATTGAGGGAGTGACTTTCCACTCACTCTCTCTTTCTTTTTGGATTATATATATTTTGGTATCATTTTATTCCGTACTCTGATTATCTATTTATCTTATCCATGATTCTTTTATTATACGCTTTTTTACCTTTGATTATTATTGTTCATGATTGTGTTATCGTGTATGTGGGAGGCATGGTTGCTCGATACTTGATCCTTGGGGCTGTGGATCACATACCCGAGTATGCCCGATGGGGTACCGGCTGGGTGGATGTGACATTTGCATTATAATACGTTGCTATTCTTCATTGATACTCTTTGAGTCAAAATTGTGCTTTGTCTCTTACCTCATCAATGAGGTCTAAATTGGCTTTCATCCCTTCGATGTTAGCTTCTTCCTCAAATTCTTCTTCCCTGAGTGAGCCGACCTGGATTTCTACAGGTATTCTTGCTTCTACTCCATAGGCCAGTTTGAATGGTGACTCTCCAGTGGTCGTTCTTGGATTTTTTTGGTAGGACTAGAGTACGCTGGGCAACTCATCGACCCACCTTCCCTTGAGTTGATCGAGTCTTTTCTTCAACCCGTTGAGCATGGTTCTATTGGTAACTTTGACCTAGCCATTATTCTGTGGGTAAGCTAGAGAGGAGAATCGATGTTCTATCCCTTGATCTTTGCAAAATTTCTCGAATGCTACATTTTCGAACTGCTTCCCATGGTCGGTAACTAAAATCTTTGGAATCCCATACTTGTGTATGATATTGTGTGTGATAAAACGCTTCATTTGATTGGGATTGATGGTTGCTAAGGGTTCTACCTCTACCCACTTTGTAAAATAATCAACCGCCACAACCAAATATTCTCTTTCTCTTACGCTTTTGGTAATTTCCCTACCAAATCTATTCCCCACTTGCAAAAGGTATAGGAGACAAAATTGATGTTAGAGGAATTGCAGGTGCGTGAGGGATCTTTGCATGTACTTGGCACTTATCGCATTTTTGGACGAAGTTCTTTGTGTCTTCGTGCATGGTCGGCCAATAGAAGCCTTCTTGCTAAGCTTTGTCAACTAGTGCTCTAGCTCCTATATGCGCTCCACAAACTCCTTTGTGTATTTCTCTTAAGACTTTAATCGCATCCAAGATCCCAAGCATCTAAGAAGTGGTCGGGTCAAAGACTTTTTGTACAGTCATCCAGCTCTTATTGTATATCGAGCAACTCTTTGTTAAATTGTTCAGGCCTCCTTTTTGTCTTCTGGTAACTAGTCGTTCTCCAAGTATTGGATGATCGGCTCCATCCACCCTTGCTCGGTGGTTATTTGCATGTGGTCAACCATATATATACTTGGACTCGCAAGTTCTTCTAGATAAACTATTGGTTTATTAATGTTCAGGTTCTCTATGGCTAGACGGGATAGTGCATTTGCCTGATCATTCTATGCTCTCAGTACTTGAGTGATCTCCAGATCTTTGAAGTATTGTTTGTAAATGTCAACCAAGCCCAAATATTTGCCCATCCTTTTTGCTTTTGCTTCATATATTCCTTTCACTTGATTTGCAATTAGTTGTGAATCGTTTTTGACTTCTAGATTTTGAATCCTGAGAGCTATAGCCACTCTGAGACCAGCCAACAGAGCTTCATATTCCGCTTTATTGGTAGAAGCTTTGAATTTGAAACAAAGCGCATATTTTATCTCGAATCCTCCAAGACCCCTTAGAAGTAACCCCGCTCCGCTTCCTTGCACATTACTGGATCTGTCCACATACAAAATCCATCTTTTAATCAATTTAGGGATAGATTCGCTAGCCTCTTGCTTGAGCTATGGTGTTTCAACGATGAAGTCTGCCAGAGCCTGAGCTTTGATACCTGGTTAGGGTTTAAACTCTATTTGATGTTCACTCAATTCTACCGCCAATGTTACCAACCTCCCTACCAAATCTGGTCGGTGCAAAATCTTTTTCAAAGGTAAGTTTTTCATTACTACAATGGGGTGAGATTGGAAGTATGGACAAACTTTCCTAGTATGGTTTAAACTCTATTTGACTAAAGCCAATGCTTGTTTATCCACCTCTGGATAATGAGTCTTTGCATCATTCAAGACATGACTAATATAAGAAACTGGATTCTGTATATTACCTTATTCTTGGATGAGTATTGCATTAACTGCGACCGGTGATGTGGCCATATATAATTGTAACTCCTTTTTGCTGGTAGGCCTCACGAGCAATGGTGGACATGACAAATTTTCCTTTAGCTCATCAAAAGCGCTTTGGCACTCTTGATTCCAACTCTCATTCTTCTTACTGGCTACACGTTTCAGAGCTTTAAAGAAAGGCAAGCATTTTTCCCCTGATCGGGAGATAAATATATTTAATGTTGCTACCCAACCAGTCAGACACTGAACTTCTCTGATGTTTGTTGGCGGCTTCATGTCCAGAATAGCTTTTATCTTTTCTGGATTGTCTTCAATTCTCCTCTAGGATGCCATGAAGCCAAGAATTTCCCAGATGATACTCCAAAGGAGCACTTATCAAGATTTAGTTTCATCCTATACGTTCGAAGTACATCAAATACTTCTGCCAAGTTAGCCAAGTGGTCGTTCTTCGAGGTAATCTTCACAAGCATGTCATCTACATATACTTCCATATTCCTGCCAATTTGATCGGTAAAAATTTTATCCACTACTCTCTAGTAAGTTGCCCAATAGCATTCTTTAGACCAAATGGCATCACCTTGTAGTAGTAGCTATCCCTACCAGTCATAAAGGTTGTATGCTTCTCGTACTTCTAGATACAACAAGATTTTATTGTACCCGAAATAAGCGTCCGTAAAGCTAAGCATTTCGTGTCCAGAAGTTGCGTCTATAAGAAGATCAATCCTAGGAAGCGGGTAATAATCCTTTGGACAAGCTTTATTGAGGTCTGTACAGTCTGTACACATCTGCCACTTGCCTCTTGCTTTTTTGACCATTACTATGTTGGCCAACCATGTTGGGTGATCGGTTCACCTTATGAAACCTAATTGTCTTAGCTTTTGTACCTCTGTTCGGATCGCTTCATGCTTCTCGATAGAGAAATTCCTCATTTTTGTACAAATTGAGATTGCTTGGGGGTCAATACACAATTTGTGCTTGGCTACTCTTTTATCAATCCCGGGTATATCATTAGTTGACCAGGAAAATACATCCAAGTTTTCCTATAGAAAGCGAGTTAATTTGGATTTGAAATATGCCTCTTATTCGGCTCCGATCATGGTTCCTTGCATTTTTTGATTAGGATTTAGACAAATCCTTTCAAGTTTTTCAACTAGTTCTATTCTTTGCATGGCTTCTTCATCTTGGTCATCTCTGACTTCTACAGACATAGTGGAACTTGTTTTTGCCCTTTTTCTCATATGGTTGTTGTAGCTTTGCCGGCTTTACTTCTGGTCGGCAACGCACTCTCCAATTCCTTCTTTGGTTGGGAACTTCATCTTCATGTGTAAGGTGGAAACCACTGCTCCGAGAGCACAAAGAGTTGTTCGTCCAAAAATGACATTATATGCTGACAGATCTTGAACAACCATAAAATTAGATTGTACGACCCTATCTTTGGGATGTTTTTCTATTCGGAGGTCTAATCTGATAGTCCCTTCAGGTTGGGTGGAAGATCCCATGAATCCATATAGATGGGTTCCACATGGAACGAGCATGTCTTCACTCAATTTAAGCTTCCTGGAGGCCTCCAATGATAATATATCTGCCAAAGATCCAATGTCCACCAAAACTCTGTGAACTTCTGTCCTTGCTAGGATGATATTTATTACTAGGGCATCATCATGAGGAGTCTTTATACTTTGCATATCTTCGGAGGAAAAAAATAATAGGCTTTGATGTTTTCTCTGTATTTGGCTTCTTGATTTCAGCATTCCCTACATACCGAGCTTTTCCTTTTGCCTGCCGATTTGACTCTTTTTTGTTGGTCCACCGAGTACCGTGTATATGGGTGATCTCTTTCTTTGATTATCTTCAACTTCTGTTCGGACTCTGCTCGGGCTTCTACGTCCCTCTCGGCTGGTCGATCTTTCTCTTTTCCAACCTGCCTTAATTGGTGGTCAAGCTCCCTGCTTAGCTTGGACGTATTTCTTGAGTTTCCCTTGAGAAATTAATTTTACAATTTCCATCTTCAAGTTTCTGCAATCGTCAGTCCAATGACCATGATCTTTGTGAAACTCACAATACTTGTTCTTATCATGACTTTCTGGTCGAGCATGAATCTTGTTCGGCCATTTGAGTAACCCTTGGCCTTTTATTTGCATTAGAATCTCTGACATTCTGGCATTTAAGGGTGTATAGTGCCTCTTAAACTGTTTGGTTGGTTTTACCCAACTAGCCTTGATTGGATTTGAGTTGGATGTCCTGTTGATATGGAGAGTTTATGATCAGACAGGGTTCATACCTGGTCCGACCCTCGACCCCGGTCGAGACGGAGAAAACCGAATCGCTCCCGAGCGAACCGGATCCGGAAGATGGCTTGCTGAAGAAGAAAGATTATTCGGCTGCAAGCGTGCCCTAATCTTACTTATGGATTAGGGTAATCACCCTGATGACAGCAGACTCAAACTGACGGCTGCGGATAATCATCATCAAAGGGATAACTATCGCATAACCTAACGGTTATCTCAGGAGTCCTCTACTAGCCCAAACTAGTAGAAGTCTATCACTCAACGGATCTCATTGATAAGATCCAACGACTACCGAAGAAGGCTCGAGTGCATCCAACGAAGCAGATTCGAAGGTACACTCTATATAAACCTCACTACCATACAAGGTGAGGGACGGATCAATCGATCAAAAAGAATACTATCCGAGACTCGGGTTCGGATACATGCCGATAGATCCAAACTATCAGCGTCCTCCGCTATCTAGATCACCTTTCCCGTTTCTTCATTCATTAGCTACGTGCTTCGTGCTTCTAGCGGAGCCGTTTGTGATTAAGTTCATCAACCGACTTAGCCTTCGGAGGTGGACTCCCGACCCCGGCGGTCGGGCCACATCTGACGCTTTCGTTTTGCAGGACGTCACGTGGAGATCCAAGGGCTGAGCAGATTTTGGACGCATCATTTGGCGTCGTCTGTGGGAAAGACTTGAAAAAGCCATGGTGACTAGATCAGCAGCCGCTGCTGCACAACGCAATTCCGGTGTTCGGATACACCGGGTGAATAATCCGGATATTCCCCGGAAAGCCAAAATCCTATCGAGGTGGATGATGGCCAGGAGGACGTAATCTTCCTCTTGATACAATCCAAGATCAATTGGATCAGGTAAAGATTCAACTCTTGGAGGTGAGCCAAGCACTCCGCGTGCTCACCAGGGCAGTGGTTTTACCACAAGAACCCGATCAACACGATTCGAGGAGACGTGCATTGCCACGTGACCAAAGAATGGCTGAAGACCGGAATGTTGATCAGAATTTTCGTGAAGGAGACCGAGGACTTCGGAGGATTGATGATCAACCAAGGTGAGGCGATCGGTTCGACAGACCGCAAGAGAGTACAACTGATTCAAATACAAGGTTGGATACAAGGGTAAGAACTCACTCACCCACTGTCAGAAGAACCATTCGTGATGATCGAGCAGTTCGTGACGAGAGAAACGTTTGTGAAGGACGGGCTGTTCGTGATGATCGGGTAGCATGTGATGATCGTGTAAATCGAGGTCGTGATCGTATTGCTGAAGATCACCCGACCCAGATTGGTCAAGAATTGGCCAACATCAATGAGAAGTTAGGGCAGTTGGCTAAGGGAAGAATAACTGAGGATATTTACTCAGTCATTCGGAAGACTCCTTTTGCTGATCCAATTGCTGGATATCGGTTTCCCCATAACTTTCGTTTGCCTACCTTCTCAACATTCGATGGCTCCGGAGATCCAACAGCTCACATCGGCTATTACCAACGAGACCATGGCGGTTTCGGGTAATTCGATGAAATTTTATGCGGGTTTTCGGTTCATCTCCAACTGGAGCGGCACAAAAGTGGTTTTCTAACCTCCCCTTGGGAAGGATAGTAAACTTTGACGAATTGGCGCGCCAATTCATAGGGCGATTCTAGAGTGGGATACGAGTCAAGAAAATGGAAGAAACCTTGTTTCTTGTCAAACAAGGAAAGAACGAATCGATCGAGAGAGTTTACGAAAAGATTCAACAAAGTGACGATGGAGATAGAAAGCTTGGATGAACAAGTAGCCGGAACCGCTCTATTCTGGGACTCACAAATCGGAAACTCCTCGGAGTTATTACTACGGGATATACCCACGACTTATGCTTTGAGTTGGTACGAGATGCCGAAGCGGGCTGAAGTCATGGAGATTCTAGATGCGCGCCAAGGAGATAATAAAGTCTCCAATAAGGAACAAAAAGGCTCTGACGAAGCGAGAAGCCAAAAAAGAATGTTCGCGATCGGGTTGGAAGATCCCAACCTTGGTGCCAAAGATCCCCCGGTAGAAGTGAGTACACTCCATTGAATGCTCCTCGGGCTGATATTTTGAATATCCTCAAAAGAAAAAATATTTTGAAGTGGCCGCCTAAAATTCTTTTGAAACCCGGAGAGCAGCAGGATCGGGAAAAGTATTGCCGATTCCAGAAGGACTATGGTCATTACACTAATGACTGTCGTCATCTGAAGCGGATATTGAGAGATTGATATCTCGGGGACATCCGTCCGGTTTGTTAGCGAGGAGAAGGGAGGATCCACGTGGGCCACGTGCGGTTGCTCCAAAAGGGATCGTTCGGTTAGTTCGGAATGATCGAGGGAGGCCCCGAAGTCTAAAAAAGGCAAGGAGGTGATTGAAGCTGCTACTCGGTCACCGATCCTTACCATCTTCGGGGGACCAGAGCCCGAATCATTCCGGAGTTTAAAAACCAAATCCAAATTTGTTGGAGCCGAAGAGGCGCAGAAGCGGAAGAAGCTGAGTGGTGAAGATTCTATCACCTTTAGCAAAGAAGACGAAAGAGACGTTTGTTTACCTCATGATGATGCTATAGTCATCAAGGTAGAGATTGCACGGCGGGAAGTGCATAGATTATTGATTGATACAGGGTCTGCAGCTAACCTAATTTCTTACGAAGTGTATCAAAAATTGAAGGTGGATCGGGACTTGATGAAACCTTCATCTACACACCTATATGGCTTTGCGGGGTCATCTGCGAGTAGCAGAAGGATCGGTTCAGTTGGATCTTTCCATTGGAAGTTTTCCTAAAGAAACAACTGTCCGAATCAATTTTTTAGTGGTTCGAGAACTACCAGCCTATAATATGATTCTTGGGCAACCATCTTTATCCAAGATAGGTGCTATTGTTTCGACAAAGCACCTGAAGATAAAATTTCCGACTGATATGGGAATCGGTCAAGTCTCCTCTGACCAGAAGATCTCTCGGCAGTGTTATGTTGCCTATTTAAAAGACAAGGAGGGTCCGAGGAAGGTAACTGCCCTCCCCATAGAAGTTCGAGATGATCGGGAAGAGACAGAGATGCAAAGGCCCGAACCGGTGGAGAAAGCTGGAGCAAATCCAGCTATGTACCGAGGATGAGAAAAAGATTACTTATATCGGGTCCGAACAATGGAAGAGTTTAAAGATGAGTTGAAGTTATTTCTTCAACGAGAATAAAGATGTATTCGCATGGTCTGCGAGGACATGCCGGGATCGATCGGGCCATTGCGGAGCACAAACTCGGATAGACCCTAAGGCGAAACCAGGTGATACGAAAAAGAAGAAATTTCTCTATTGGAAAGTATGAAGCCGTTCGGAACGAAGTTGAAAAACTTAAGAATTCTGGTTTCATAGAACCAATCGAGTGCCCAACTTGGTTGGCCAACGTGGTGATGGTGAAAAAGGCGAATGGGAAGTGGAGGATGTGTACGGACTACACGGATCTAAACAAAGCTTGCCCAAAAGATTGCTACCCTTTGCCTCGGATTGACCTCTTGATAGATGCTATCTGCAGGATATGAAACTTTAAGTTTCATGGATGCCTACTCGGGGTATAATCAGATCCTTATGAATAAGGAGGATGAGAGGTATACGGCTTTCATGACTGATCGTGAAAGCTATTATTACAAGGTCATGCCTTTTGGCCTGAAGAATGCGGGAGCAACATATCGGAGGGCCGTCAACAAGATTTTCAAAGAGCTGATAGGAAAGAATGTTGAAGCATATGTTGACGACATCTTGGTGAAAAGCTTTACAAAAGCAAATCACATTGCAGATTTGGTGAGGTTTCCTCGATCTGAGGAAACATCAAATGAAGTTGAACCCCGAAAAATGTGCCTTTGGAGTCTCCTCGGGCAAATTCTTGGGTTTCATGGTATCACAGAGGGGAATTGAGGCTAATCCTGCCAAAATTCAAGCTCTGATTGATATGGAGGCTCCCAAAACCGTTCGGGATGTACAATGTTTGACAGGGAGAGTTGCTGCCTTAAATCGATTTATCTCCAAGTCTGGAGAAAAATGTTTGCCTTTCTTCAAGGCGCTTAAAGACCTGAAGGGCGATAAGGAAGCAAAGTGGACTGAAGAGTGCCGAGAAAGCTTTCGAGGAATTAAAAGAAGCACTTGGACAACCACCGATCCTATCCAGACCGGAGAAGGGGGAAATATTACACCTATATCTAGCGACATCCCTTTCGGCGGTCAGTGCAGTACTCGTCCGAGAGAAAGATAAGAAACAATGGCCGATTTACTATGTAAGCCACGTGTTGCTAGATGCGGAGACGAGATATTCGCAGATTGAGAAGCAGGCTCTGGCTCTCATGATGGCCGCCAGGAAGCTAAGGCCATATTTTCAAGCTCATCCAATTGAGGTATTTACAACTTTTCCTCTTAGTAAAGTTCTTAACAAACCTGATTTGTCCGGAAGGATGGTATCCTGGTCGGTTGAGCTAAGTGAGTTCCAAGTGAGCTTTAAGCCCGAAGCGCAATCAAGGCTCGGGCATTAGCCGACTTTGTAGTAGAAACTACTGCACCAGTGGAACCCACCATTGAGGATCCCA
Source organism: Hakea prostrata (assembly GCF_041222555.1). Taxonomy (NCBI): domain Eukaryota; kingdom Viridiplantae; phylum Streptophyta; class Magnoliopsida; order Proteales; family Proteaceae; genus Hakea; species Hakea prostrata. The sequence goes on from NC_142602.1 coordinate 70,664,083, forward strand.
TTATACCAACCACTTGGGAGGTATATGTGGATGGTTCGAGTAATAAAGATGGAGCAGGCGCTGGAATTCTATTAAAAAGTCCAGCAGGATTTATTATTCGATATGCTTTGAGATTCGCATTTGATGCAAGTAATAATGAAGCGGAATATGAGGCCCGATAGCGGGACTTCGGTTGTCAAAGGCATTAGCTATTGCAGATGTTACTATTTATAGTGACTCTCGGCTTATAGTCAACCAAGTCCAGGGGGGAGTATGGCATTAAAGAACCACGCTTGCAAAAATATCGGGAGATAGTGCGGGCATTTCAGAACCAATTTCGAATTTGAAGATATCTCAGATTTTGAGGAATGAAAATTCAGTGGTAGATGAGCTATCCCGACTAGCCAATGCCAAGGAAAAGAATCTAGACCCTTCGGTCTACATTGGAGAGGTAACTTTTCCAAGTTATCATGAGAAAGAAATTTCTTATATTGAAGTAGAACATTGCTGGATGGATCCAATAATCGAATATCTAAGAGATGACAAGTTACCCGAGGATCCAGTAGAGGCAAGGTTGGTCAAGATTCGATCAGCTAGATTTGTCATTCAGAATGGGAGACTATACAAAAGATCTTATGCTGGACCCCTTATGAGATGTATAGGCCCTGAAGGAGCAAAATCAGCTTTGGCTGAGGTTCATGAAGGAATTTGTGGCGCTCACATGGGTGGCAGAGCCCTGGCCCACAAAATTCTAAGACTTGGGTTATATTGGCCTAAGATCCAAGAGGCTGCTATGGACTATGTTCGTCGATGTAGTAACTGTCAAATTCATGCTACAAGATCGAAGCGCCTGGCAAAAATCATGAATTCAATTCTAAATCTCATTCCCTTTGCAATGTGGGGAATTGATATCATGAGCAAATTCACTAAGGCATCGGATGAAAATTCGTGTGGGTCCTTCAACACTTCAACGCTTATGGAAAATTTTTCGAACTTTCTTAAGTCGGGGCATCGGATGAAAATCCGAGTGAGTTCCTTTTGCAAGGCGTCGGTTTGAAACCCGAGTGAGTTCCTTCGAGACTTATTGAATTTTTGAATTATCCTTAAGTATAAGGCATCGGTTTAAAACCCGAGTGAGTTCCTTCTCAGACTTATTGTATTTCTCTGGAAATCCTTAAGTATAAGGCATCGGTTTAAGACCCGAGTGAGTTCCTTCTCAGACTTATTGTATTTCTCCGGAAATCCTTAAGTATAAGGCATCGGTTTAAAACCCGAGTGAGTTCCTTCTCGGACTTATTGTATTTCTCACGGAAATCCTTAAGTATAAGGCATCGGTTTAAAACCCGAGTGAGTTCCTTCTCGGACTTATTGTATTTCTCCGGAAATCCTTAAGTATAAGGCATCGGTTTAAAACCCGAGTGAGTTCCTTCTCAGACTTATTGTATTTCTCCGGAAATCCTTAAGTAAAGGCATTGTTTCAGACAACTAAGACCTAATGCAACGGCGATTCAAGTGGCTAGCAAAGTTCAAGATAAAGTAATTTTTTATTTCTTCAGAAGATCCAAAGAGGCCAGTATCAAAACAATTACAAGAGCTGGATACAATCTCTGATCAAAGAAGAAAGTCATTACAGGTGACTGTTAACAAGTTATACAAGATCGACGCAACTTTGCTAGAACAAACACACGAGTCAACCATTGGTGGGGAGTCAAGGAAAAGAAGAGAAGAAATGAGGATTACAAAAATATTTCGATATTCAGAAAATCCTCCGCAATTTCATACTCTTTGTCCAGCTTGTCCAGGAGAAGAATGGTCCTCGACCAAACTCGCATTCGGTACAAGCTCGTCATAATTGACTTCTTACAGCGGGAGAATAAACAGGAGAATCTTCCGGATATTGCATAATATCCCGGATCGGAAGGTGGAGGATCAATCTTATCCTTGGTCCAGTCGGGAGGAGGAATACCCGAGGTGTCGGTAAATACTTCAGGATGGCAAACAGACATAGGGGAGTCGTATCAAAATGAGGATCTTTCCTTAATATTGATTCCCATACTTCGTTCTCACCATCCCGGTACGCCTGCAAGTTATAAGCATTCAGCATATCAACAAAAGGCTTACTGTGTAAATACTTGAAGACGCAGGCTCTGCGAACATCAGTTGGAAGGGATTCGGGCAAAGGAACGACAGCTTGCCTTTCGGGTAATGTTTCAGATCCTTTAGCTCCTGACTTTCCAACTGTTCGCTCCAGTCGCCGGATCTTCTCCCCGGCATCATCCAAGTCCGACCGAAGACGACCAATCATCGGATTCTTTTCTCCTGCCACCTCCCAAGCTAGATTCCGAAGGCGAGCAATCTCAACATCTTTAGCTTCAGAGATTTCCCCGAAGCCTAGAAACTTCATTGCTCAACCTCTCGAGTCTAGTAACTTGCTTCCACTTGGTTGTGGAAGTTACCAAGCAAGACTCCTGCAAACAACTTTCGAGTTAGCGAGGAGCGAGAAAAGTAATTTTTCAGAATCGAGAGGATAACGAAGAAAGACTTACATCACCAAGTGACTTCGTAAAGACTTCATCTAGAAGTTTGGAAAGAACTACGCTCTCAGAAGTCATTCGAGCAGCAGTACACCATTCCAACGCTCTGTCAAACTCGTTTGACACTAATTCAGGCGAAGGATGAGAAGGATGAACTACATCAAGCAAAGGCTGAGCTTCATCACTTGTCACCCGACGGCGCTTCCTGGTGGCAAAATCCTCCAACTCAGAAGGAGAGGAGGAGGATGCCAAACAAGCACTAGAGTTATAAATAGGAGCAGCACCTGCTGGGACCACACCTTCATCGACGCCAACATAGTTGCCTCGGATGCTCGAAGAGTCTTCTTCGGGGTGCACCAACAGCTCACCAACAAAGCTCACCAGCAGGAGTTCCGGCAGCACCATCGGCAACGGAGTGATCAAGATCTTCCTGGGAAAGATGAGCGATCACTTCGGGCAAAGGAGGCGTAGGAACGGCATCAACAGAAGTTGCAGGAATCTGACTTGAAGATTCACCGCCAGCAGTCACCTTACGCTTGGAGGATTCACTAGCTGAAACCACCACACTGGCCCCAACCACCACCGACGCAACCCTTTTCTTGCAAGATTTTGCTCTGATAAAGTTCGGGTTGATCTTGGGAGACACTATGCAAAACAACAAAAAAACCAGCCGTATCAGTACAGAAATAAACGACAGCAACAATGGGGAAACCCTATTTTTCTAAAGCTTCTGACAGACCACCAAACTAAACCCCAAGTATAACTACTGTGTAGTTTACTTCGGGGGGAAGTGGGGAAAGAGATGAGAAATCAAAAAACTCACTTGTTCGAAAATGGATAGAGCTGTCGTTGGAGTACGAGGAATACGGAAGCAGGCCGAAGGACGAAAGGTTGCTTTGGCACTTTAGCAAATCTATCTTGCAGAATTCAGGATAGATGGAGAGTATCCACGAAGGCTTTAAGTAGTCTCAGGTATAAGACGACGGTTGAAGGCTAAGGACAACCGACGACCCAGATCGAAATGACGCTTCGAAATCCGCAAAAAGCAAGATCAACGGTCGAAGGGATGCCACATGGAAACATGTGGAAGCGAGCACCTGATGCAGAGAAACCTCCAATCGTTGCACTGCCATTAAAATAATGGATGTATTTCCGATTCATTGGAAACAGTGAATGGTATACAAAAGCAGGAAAACGTTTGAACTTCGCAGAAGGGAAACGTGCAGCTTTGCAATAAATGAAGTAGTGGGGAAGATTAACGCATCTTCCCGAAACGCATCTTCACAATATTTCTATAAGATCATTATTCGGCGAGGAATGAAAAGTTAAGTGATAAGTTTTATCATTAATACTTTGATATTCAAGGCAAGACTTCGGTAGAAGACGGGGAAATTTTGAGGCCAACATGAAAAAAGAAATGTCTATTCATTAAATTGAGAGTACATCTTTACAAAAGAACAACTCCCTAAGCCTTTTCTTCATTGTTGCCCGAGGGACCCTGGTCGGGATGACTTTTCTCAGGACCATGAGAAGAGCCTTCCTCAAGAGTGGCATCGGCTGAATCCTCTACAGCAACAACTTGAGACTCGGCTTGTGATTTCTCCTCTGGAAGTGTCGGCTCGTCATTCAGATATGCCTCATATTGAGGGTCAGCTGGAAAAGGATCATCTTCTCCCTGAGCCCAGTCTGGAAGATCCATACCAACTTTCCCGAAGACCTCTGGGTGGCATACCTCGCGAAAAGAAGCGAGTGTCGAAGTCGGGGATCGTTCCAAGGATCTGCTCCCAAACGTCGTTTTGCCCCATGCGATAAGCTCCGAATGTTGTAGAAACCTAGCAATTCCAAGAAAGGTACGCTGTTCGGGTATTTCCGAATGCACTCCTTCCGAAGGTCCGGCTTTATATGCTCAGGCTTGCTAGGGATTGCCAACTTTAGATGTTCTTCGAGCTCCCTACTTTTGATTTCAAGGCTGTCACCAAACAACGTGGCAGCTGGCTTTTGCTTCCTGGCCTCGCGCTCTACAGCAGAGACACGAATTCTCGAAGCTTCAAGAGCTTCCTTGAGGGAGATCGCTTCTTCCTCATGCTTTTTCTACAGCTCCACGATAGCTGCAGTCAGCTGGTCTATTTCAGAATTGGCCTTGGCCAATTTCTCTTCACAAGTTTGCAGCAAGGAGTCAGGTGCGACCAACCCGGCTCAATGCTTCCATGTGTTGATAAAAGCTCAACACAGCATTCCTGGGAAGACGGAAGATATCAGAAGAAGTCATAAGAAATTATGAAAACATAAGTAAGCAAGAAGATTGTTACCTTGTAGATTGACTAACAAGGGAGGTGTCATCCAGGGCTTCAAACTCCCGGCGATCGAAGGAGCAAGACCGAGGGAGCTCCACTCGCAGCTTTCTCGGGATCCCGAGTGACCCTATCGGTCATCTTCGGGGTCCACTGGGGATGAAGACCTCCTCACCATCCGTCGAAGCTTTGGATTTTTTGTTGGAGGGAACATCAATTGTGTCATGCCTCCTCTTGGTTCGGACGGAGGAAGAGACGTTAGCCCTCTCCACCATTGGTTTCTTCCCTTTACCCGAAGCATCAGCTACAGGGCCGATATTCCCCGATACCCCCGTAAGAGGGGTCGGGAGAGGGAAGAGAAGCCTCTTGATCTGTAGTCAAGACCCTAGGCGATCGTTGCTCGGCTGTCACAACGGCCCTAGCGGCCTTCACCCGCAAGCTTTCAAGGTTCGTTCTGGGAGGCACTGCAAAGAAGAAGGACAAGAATCGGAATTCAAGACATATCACTTCAGTCAAATCAAAGGATGATGGTTAGAAGCTCACAATGAGCCAAGCCCCAAGATCTGAAGGATGGAGTTATACTCCACTTCATATCCATGTATCTCTTGATACCACGGAATGGATTTGATCTTCCCGATGGCCGCCTCGTCTTCTCTGGATAAGGGAAGGCCCCGGTTACTTTCGGACGAAGAAGTAAACCTCCTCCAGGTGGTCGGGAAGTTAAGATCTGATGGTGGCGCTCGACAGAAAAAGTATCGTTCGCGCCATCTTTTGTGATTAGAAGGGCAAGTTCCTTTGACAAGGATGCTGCCCCTCCAATCAAGTTCAGCCTTATTGCGTTTGGAAAGAAAGACCCATCCGGGAGGATGGGAGATAGAAAGAACATGAAAATGTACAAAAAGAGAAAGAGATGGCGTAATGCCAAGCTCAAAACACAAACCCAATAAGCCGACGATGAGACGCCAGCTATTGGGGAGGAGCATTCCGGGACAAATGTTCCAGTGATTCAAAACTGCAGAGAATAAAGGATTAAAAAAGGGAAAGCGAACCCCACTTTCCAGTGCATCTATGTACAGAGAAAATTCACCCGAAAGGGATGAATCAACCCTCTCATCGGGGTGGGGAGCCCTAACTTTGATAAGAGGAAGGAAGGTCAAAATCTTGGACAGCTGAAAGAAGGGTTTCTACATTATAAATGGAAGGAACAGAACCAGGCCCACCATTGGACCCGAAGGTTTGAGGCTGCCTAGAAGACTCGACAATCTTGGAAGATCCAGACTCGAGAAGGACAGGAGAAGTTTTGGTTTTTCTTTCAAAACCTTTTTGAGAAACTTCAGCGAACTCCGTCGTCGAGGACGGTTAGGGTTTTGTTATCACTATCCGATTGTTTGGGAGCAGGAGAAGCAAAAGCATCACTGCTATCACCAACATGGGGTACTAAAGAAGCCCTATCGTCCGCCATTACTCGTTTCAGTAAACTACAAAAAGAAAAGACCAGTAAACTTACCGATTCAAGTGAGACGGAAGCTTGAGAGCGGAAGGCGCGAAGCGGACAACAAAGGTTCAAATTCCAGACGGGAAGAATGAAACCTACGAAGACAACGAACCGCTTTTAAAACTCCCGCACGAGTGTTCGGGGAATCCGAACGATCGAGATTGATTCAAAATCAACGATCAAGATTGAAAGACGTTTTGAAAGTTTGAACTCACGAATCCGAAATAGGCGTTCGGAAACCGTCGCTTGGATGACGTGAGCCACGACGGATCAATCGCAACGAAGATACGTGGCCTTACACTCACAACGCTCGAGAAAAAGTGACCACCGCATTAAATGTGATATGACATTTAATGAAGCACGCAGAGATCATCACCCGACGACGAACCCGGTTAAAAACCAAGCCCTCGGGATCGACCGAACGCTTGGTCTGGGGGGCTCGTGATATGGAGAGTTTATGATCAGACCGGGTTCATACCTGGTCCGACCCTCGACCCCGGTCGAGACGGAGAAAACCGAATCGCTCCCGAGCGAACCGGATCTGGAAGATGGCTTGCTGAAGAAGAAAGATTATTCGGCTGCAAGCGTGCCCTAATCTTACTTATGGATTAGGGTAATCACCCTGATGACAGCAGACTCAAACTGACGGCTGCGGATAATCATCATCAAAGGGATAACTATCGCATAACCTAACGGTTATCTCAGGAGTCCTCTACTAGCCCAAACTAGTAGAAGTCTATCACTCAACGGATCTCATTGATAAGATCCAACGACTACCCGAAGAAGGCTCGAGTGCATCCAACGAATGAGATTCGAAGGTACACTCTATATAAACCTCACTACCATACAAGGTGAGGGACGGATCAATCGATCAAAAAGAATACTATCTGAGACTCAGGTTCAGATACATACCGATAGATCCAAACTATCGGCGTCTCCGCTATCTAGATCACCTTTCCCGTTTCTTCATTCATTAGCTCTGTGCTTCTAGCAGAGCCGTTTGTGATTAAGTTCATCAACTGACTTAGCCTTTGGAGGTGGACTCCCGACCCCAGCGGTCGGGCCACATCTGACGCTTTCGTTTTGCAGGACATCACGTGGAGATCCAAGGGCTGAGCAGATTTTGGACGCATCACCTGTCGACTGGAATCTCTCTTTATTGCTTTTTACTTCTGTGTTCGGCTCCTTCTTTCAGGATTCTATGGTCTTCAATATCTCTGCGTGTTTGTGACAACACTCGAGCAGTTCCACGTATGTTTCTGGCATATCCAACAGAAGCCATTCGAGCAAGCCTTCGTGATTAAGTCCCTGATATAATGCATGAAAAGCTATCTTTTCATCCAAATTTTCAATCTGAATAGTCAGGTTGTTAAACCTTCGGAGATAACTTCTTATTGATTATGTTCGACCTTGTTTAACGGAGAATAAAATATATTCTCTTTTCTTCATGCTTACTCCACTTTGGAAGCATGATAAGAAGACCCAACCAGGATGATCAAAATTTTCTAAAGAACCATTCAAGAGTCCTAAGAACCACTCTGAAGCAGCTCCGATCAAAGAGGCATGGAAGATTCTACACATAGTCGTTTCACTATGCCTATATGAAGACATGACAGATTTATAATGCATGATATGGTGTCTCGGGCATCTTGTCCCATCAAACATGGTAAAGGTAGGGCCCCTGAAGTTCTTAGGCATCTCTGGCTTCGAGATGGTTCGAATAAAAGGATCTTCTTTTAAAACAGAATACAGTGCATCCTTACCTGGATCTTTCAACTTCTTCAGCTTCTCATCCAGTTCTTCGAAACGTTTGTTTAAGTAGTGCTCATGCTTATTTGGACCACTATTGTTGTTTTTGTTCTGTGGATCTTTGATCGGATGAGAGCTGCTTCCCCGATCTTCATCATTATCGCCGGGAGGAATGTCTTTAGGAGTTGCCTCCTTCAATGCTCCAGACTTTTCTCCTATCTTGTCCTTACCCCTTTCCTGGTCTCTCTAAGATGGTTGGGTTGAGTGATCGGGTACTGAGGCTAGAACTTCTTTTTGTTTTGGTGGTCAGCCCTCTCTAGTCTCGTCAGGGTTAATTAAATTAACTTGGTAACCTGCTCCTGAGGCGACCGGCTGGCAAATGCTTACCCTAACCAATTCGTTTAGGCTCAAGATTTGCTTATGGAGCTCATTGAACTAATCTATAATAACAAATTGATTAGGTTATTTTGTTTGAACATTATGACGAGGAATCCTCGTGATTCTTGGGGGAATGTTCCCTGTATTAATTTCTTGCTCGCCTTTGCTAGACGCTTCTTCGACCACTCTCCCGGATCTGGTTTGCACCATGACTTCTTGATGTGTTTCCCATAGACGGTGCCAATTGATGATACGAAATCATGCTCGTCCTTCCTAGCTCAGTTCCTACAACAACGTGCTCGACCTTGTTGGTCTAGGTATGCCTCCGATGAGCAAGTTGGTTACCCAGAGGATGTAAACACGATTACTTCTAAAATCCAAAGACTTACCTTCCTCTGCTTGCTCGTAAGGTTTATATAACCAAGTTGATGGAGTTTGATAAGGAGTAAAAAAGAAGAGCCCATTTAGGATAGAGTTTTTTTACCCTATCATCGAGTCTGCCTCCCTTATCTTCGTATTTGAAGTGTCATAGGTAACTACTAGTTTGAACCTCAAACCCGGTTGGTCGGACCAGCTATTTGTTTAGTTCACTGAACTAAGCCGTACAAGTTCCTTTGACCAGATTTAGCCATTGTGGCCATCTCGACCATTAACACACATGATAGTCAAAAGCTTAAAGACAGTGACAACAAAACGAAGATGTAATAAAATCCCTCTTACTAAATCTCCTATAGGAACACCATCTCTTTCTACTGTGAGTTACTCAAAAGGAGTATTCTCAAGGCTTACCCAGATCACAATGAGAGAACAAGCAATCTTTCACATACGACATTGTATATAGGGGTGTAAACAGATCGGATAGTGGTAATACCATATCCGCATCCTATTACATTCGGATGGATTCGGATAATATCCTATGGGTTTTCAGACGGATTCATTCGGAAGATAATCGGATAATTATTTTCTTAAGTAGATTCTTCTAAATGGCCATGTGTAGATTGAGAATATTGGTTTTCGACTACCTATTGACATCTTTACCATTTTATTTGTGAGGCTAGGTTTGAAATTTAATTTAACAACTTTGGTAGTTATTTTAGTGGAAAGTCTACAAAAATAGTCACATATCTCAAGTAAAAAGTTATAAAATCAAGAAAAACAATTTCAAATAAGTAACTTAATCGTATAATTTTATCGAATAGATAACAGTCGGTAAGAAAGGGGTATACCATATCTACATCCTATTGGTAATCGGATGGATTCAGATACCACTAAACGGATGTGGATGCAAATGCGAATTCGAGAGCGGATTTCAGTTATCCATTTAGCCCTAGTTGTTTATTGATTAATTCCCATTAAATCCAATTTGTTGCTAATTAATAAGTCTGCCTCTTTTATGAAAGTAATGGGCGAGAACCCATAATTTAATACATTTTAGGAGGATAATCACAATAAATTATGGGGTCAATAAAATGTAAATTCAAATTAAAAATAATTCAAGGTCATTCATAATGTTCATTTTTCATAAGATCACAAGAAAAATAGTAGCTTGTCAAATTTATAAGAATGCATAGATAATCATAAAATTTTCTTTCAAAACCCCCTTAAATAAAAATTAAGAAAGAAGCTGTCAAATAATGACAAAGGGTACAAAGGAAAAAAAAGGAGAAGAAGAACAACAACACACTACGAGGTTATTAGAGAAATTAAGTAATATTAAACCACAACAATAATAAGTCTTATTCCAGCTAAATTGGGTCGGCCATAGAAATCTTTTGTTTCCTTCTTATCAGCTCAAAACTAAGTTATTTTAGACCATCATAATTAAAATTCTAAGAAATAATTAAACCAAAGAAAAAGAACTAGAATTTAGTACAATGCGATGTAGCAAGCAAGAGTCCGTTGTTCTGTTGGAGTATTTATGAGTGTTCATGCCAAGTAGCATTTTTATTGCAAGTCAAATCTACCTTCTTGCTGGACTTTGTTGAAACCATGGAAAGAAATTTCGGCGAAATTCGCCAGTTTCGCCCCCTGGCGAAACGAAACCAGGGGGCGAAACGATATTTACCAGATATCGCCGAGAAATCGGCGATATCTGGCGATATATCGCGAGATTTCGCGATATTTCGGAAAAAATTATTTTTTTAATTTTTTTTGTGTGTGATTTTTATACTATTTCTTGCACTTTTTAGGCGATTTTCTTGTGATTGTATCACAATCTTACCAATTTTATCACAATGATTCAAGACTCAATAGTTAATGTATTAAATTTAATTTGGAAGAAAATCTACATAGAATAACTTATAAATAGAAAAACTTTTTATAGCAAAATCATCAAGATTAATGAGCAATCTTACCAACTATATTCTAGTGATCTAGTCCTCAAAAGTCAACATGCCAAATGTGGTTAGGGAAGAATATATACATTAAATAATTTATGGAAACAATTTACATTATGAAGATATTTTGTAATAGAATCGTCAGTTAATCTTTCCAACAATGTCTGAATAATGTAGGCCTGAGAAGGTAACACATTAAATGTGGCTAGGTATGAGATTTAAATGGAAATATTTATTAAGAAATAATTTAAATTATCAAAGTCAACATGCCAAATGTGATTACGGAAGAGTGTATACATGAAATAATTTATGGAAACAATTTAAATTATTAATGAATCTTATAAAAGAATCTTCAGAGTGATTTGATAATCGTTCCAAGTATGTCCTAATGATGTAGGCCTCATAAGGTAATATATAAAATGTGACTAGGTAAGAGAATTTAAATGGAATAATTTTTAGAAATAATTCAAATTTACCACATATTTACATCAGATTAGGATAAGTATCAAATTTACCAAAATTATTGGTTAAAATTTGGGGGCGAAATTTCTATATGGGGGACGAAATATCGCCGACATATCGGCGATATTTTGCCCGTTCGCCCGGTTAGCTACCCAGCGAACCGGGCGTAATTTTCGAAATTTCTTTCCCTGGTTGAAACAAATGAAATTATTATACTTTCTTTATTCTTTGCCTGTGATTTGTGCTGAGTGACTCATGAGTGAATGTATGGTTATGGTGTCACATCATTGATTTGAGATGGAGAACAGCATGGGATGACACGGTTTACAAATGGTGGTAGAAGCCAGAAGTTATCATCTAATTACAAGGTATATCAAGAATGACTTGGATCAAACCTTCTGATACTAAATTAGGGCCAACGACATGCTTAGGATTAGTGGGATTAGTGTTTGTTTCGCCCAGCTCGCCTTGATCCATCCTTGATTTTGGTCTTAATCATGAATATGATTTTGGCTCTGATCATGACGTTCATTTTTTGTGATAAAGGAAACAATATAGATTTATAAATTATTTTATTGTTTGACAGACAATGAAACAATATGAAGTTTTGAGTTCTTTTTTCTTTTATTATTATTTTTATGCATTTTATTCTTAGATTGTGATAAGTTGGTCTCATGTATACTATTTTAGATGATTACTTTACTATATTTTCATGTGTTTATATCTTACCCTAATATTATATGAAAATGAATATGTTGCAGGCTTGCAGCCTTTCCTTTAATTTTGGTGATTTTATTTATTTCCTAGCAAATCCTAATTAAGATTTATTATTTTTGTTTGTAGAAAATTATCAATTAAATCTATAGGGATATTATTGAATAATTCTATGAAGAGAACTTAATGGAACCAAGCTGAATTTTATTCCACTCCAGAAAGAAAAGCTTTGTTCATCAAGTTACAGTGCATTCTAAAAGATTCCTCAAGTCAAAAACATGGAGCGAGGGATTCCTTGCATGCTTCAATATTTTATTTCATATTGGGGACTAAATCAAAGAAGGAAAAGGAGGAAAAATAGTCCTATTTAGAGAAAGAATAAGGAAAAATCCCATTTTTTAGTGTCTCTGTCCAGTTTCAATCAAGCCCTTTATTAGATGGTCATTTGGTGTCCGATCGAGCTGATTTTTTAGGAGAGCTTCATGACTTTTTGATTTTCAAATCCAATGGTAGAGTTAGATTAGGAAACTAGAATTGTATCAAATAGAGACTAGCCTATAAATAGGAAACAGTACCCTAGGAAAAATGTTTTTTGGAGCTTTGGAGAAGAGTGGAGGACGAATTTTGAAGAGTTTCTTCTAAAGTTTCTACTTCTTCTTCCTCTAGAGTGACGTTTCTCTTAACTTTTTCTTCTTCTTCTTCTCTTATAATGTTCTAAACTTTTATTGCTAGAATGTAGATGGATCATTACATGAATTAATTTATTGATTTCTTTCTTTCATGTTATACAATCCTCTACTTTTTGCTTTCTTTAATTCTGTTCTTAATGTCTGAATGTCTGATCAATCATGAATTTCGTGGTATGTTTTCAATCATGTAACAATGATGAATGCATGCTAGACCTAAGGTTAAAGAATGATAAATTACATCTAACGTGTAATAAATTAGACAATTTATTTGACATTATTAGGGATTCTATATTTTATGCAATGCATTGAATTGATCCTCTAAGCATAACTGGTAGGGGGGATTTAATGTATTAGGGAACCTCAAGCATAACAAGTGGGGTGATTTAATTTAGTAATCCTGTCGGCAAGGGTAAAGAGTAAATTGATTGTATTTAGGGGAGATATTGATAATTTATGATATGTTTGATGAAATCGAAACTTAAGTATTTTATTTGTTAATTGGTTTGCTTAGCATTTTCCTTTGTGATTTGTTAGTATAGTTAGTAGTTAATCCCCAGTTTTTATCAATAGGTAATTATAAGTATTCTTTAATTTAGTACGTAATTTGACTCTTTTTTATCCTTGTGGGAATGATATCTCTCTTACCTCTTTATTACTTGAGCGACCTCCTGTACTTGCGAGTACGGAAACAACAGTTTGCTAAGATATATTTTTGATGTAAGATTTAATTAGCATTTTAGTAGTTTATTGCTTTCTTTTATCTATTAAATAATTCAAATTTAAAAATAGCTTCGATTATTAGAACTCTTTCTTATTGTTCATATAAATTTTTTTTATAAGATTATTATTTATATAATTGAGATATTATTGATATCAAATTAGTCAAGGATACAAATAGTAAACGAATCTTGGAAATTATGTTGTTTATTTATTTTTGTGTATCTGTTCATGAAATAAAAATAACTGCAAGCGCACGGTATAGTGTAGCGAGTCGATTTCAGGAGATATATCAATTTAACTTAACCCTCTTAATAGTAACGCAAGATTGAGAAGATTCAAATTTATAACTAATTAACTTCAGAAAGGTCATCACACTCCAGATTACAAAGAGGGAGATTTAGAATCCACTTCATCTTATTCAACAAAATCAGCCCTTGATTCAGATATAGAAATCCATCTTCTGGCGTGATCTAGTTGAGATCATTGATAGGAAGGATTCTAAACATTCCAACTCACCACTACAGAATTTTAGAGGGAGGAACAACACTCTAACAATAAGGAATTCAAGTAAGAAGAGAGTGTGCTTAACTAACCTTTAAAAGATCTGAAAGTCCAAGAGAGATTCAAGCCTTCTCTGCGATTCGAGAGTTCTTCACCATCAACCATGTGTACATTGTATCCCAACCGTCCACAGCAGCCTCTACGAATAAAATAATACAAAATTAAGTCGTGGATGACTATTTATAGAGGGTCAGGGGCAAAACGATGTTTAAAACTTGCAAACAGACCGACCGGTCACTTGGGGTAGTTGGTTGGGTCAATCAACTGCCTTAAGCAACTGCCCCCTGGCAACGGCGCCAAAAACTTGTCTGTGAATTTTTAAAAGTAACCGCAAGCGCACGGTATCGTGTAGCTAACGGGTCGATCTCAAGGAGATATGCCACTTATAATTCAACTTCTTAATAGTAATGCGAGAGTGGAATGATTCAATTTTTGTTAACTAATTAACTAAACTAAACGATCCTAATCTATACGTCTAATGCAATCGAATTGAAACGAACAATAAATTAAACACAATCAATGCATAAATAAAAGACAGCAAAATGCAGATGCAACACCACCCGTCACCGAAGCGAGGCACGACCGTAGGCTTGCTCCGTTATGTGGTCCGAGATTATGAATGAATAGGCGAGTAAAGTAAATAACAAAGCAATAAATAACAAAGCAATAAACAAAGAAAAGGAAATAACTAAAATGCGGATGCAACACCACCCGTCACGCAGGACGACCCCTAGGCAGGCTTACTCCGGTTATGTGGTCCGAGATTATGAATGAATAGGCGGAACAATAAATAATGCTGAAAGCAAATCCTAAATTAAGAATATGGAGGGGTAGATAGAAGCGGGAATGGAGGGGGGAGAGAAGATTAATAAAGAAGGTTACTTACTTGCGAATTGAACAAACGATTCGAATCTCAACCAACCCTAACAACCAGATCTAGATCTAGAATGATCTAAATCTGCAATTGTTAGACCCAGAGAAAAACGAATCTAAAAAAAATTGAAACTTGAACTTGAAGCTTGAAGCTTGAACTTGAATTGCATTACAAAAAAAAAAAAATTAAACCTAAACATTTAATCTAGAAATTTAAATCTCACTAATGCAAGCAAAGAAAACTAAAGAAAACTTAAATAAACTGAAGAGAGAAGAAAGAATGCTTCTACTAAGCTCTAGAACACGTCCTCCTTTGATGGAGTAGGCTCTCCTTTTATAGAGTTTACATGAGATATGAAGCACGGCTGAATTTGAATAAAATTCAGGGTTTCTATCTGACTCATCCAATTAGGGTTTTGATGTACTAATCGCGCCGACTTAGAGAGATCAGATGCATAATCCCACCGTTGGATTTGAGGTTTAAGTAGTCGTGAAGCTCTCCTCCAAAAATCAGCACGATCGGACATCGGATGACCGTTCGATGAAGGGTTTGATCGAAACTGGACAGAGCCATTCAAAAACGGGATTTTTCCTCTTTTTCTTTCTGAATATAATTCTTTTTCCTCTTTTTCTTTCTGAATATAATTCTTTTTCTTCTTTTTCTTTCTTTAATTAAATCCAAGATAGGAAATAAGATATTGAGGTATGCAAGGACTCTTTTCCATTTGGACTCTCTCAATAATATCTCTGTAGATTTGATTTAAAATCTCAGCCGTAGATCAAATTTGCCGTCTTTATCTCTTCAATATTTCGGAGTTGGCCCATAATCACACATCTCTAGCCCATCATGCTCCAGATCAGGCCCATTTTCGCATTTGAGAATTTGAATGGACTTCTTGACGTATAAAATGGCATGATTCAAGCCCAAAACTCCAAATATTTGCTTAAATCTTGAAAAGTCCTAAAATCTGCAAAAACAACATAAAACCCAAGGTAACTCCACTCTAAGTGTATAAAATGCATGCTTTATGCCCTAAGATTTCACACATAAATGTGCTCATCAGATTTTTAAAAATAACCGCAAGCGCACGGTATCGTGTAGCTAACGGGTCGATCTCAAGGAGATATGCCACTTATAATTCAACTTCTTAATAGTAATGCGAGAGTGGAATGATTCAATTTTTGTTAACTAATTAACTAAACTAAACGATCCTAATCTATACGTCTAATGCAATCGAATTGAAACGAACAATAAATTAAACACAATCAATGCATAAATAAAAGACAGCAAAATGCGATGCAACACCACCCGTCACCGTAGGAGGCACAGACGGTACAGCCTCGTTATGTGGTCCGAGATTATGAATGAATAGGCAGAAAGTAAATAACATAAAGTAAATAACAAAGCAATAAAATGAAAAGGAAATAACTAAAATGCGGATGCAACACCACCCGTCACCGTAGCGGAGAGGCACGATCTAGGCTTGGCTCCGGTTATGTGGTCCGAGATTATGAATGAATAGGCGAACAATAAATAATGCTGAAAGTAAATCCTAAATTAAGAATATGGAGGGGTAGATAGAAGCGGGAATGGAGGGAGGAGAGAAGATTAATAAAGAAGGTTACTTACTTGCGAATTGAACAAACGATTCGAATCTCAACCAACCCTAACAACCAAATCTAGATCTAGAATGATCTAAATCTGCAATTGCTAGACCCAGAGAAAAACGAATCTAAAAAAAATTGAAACTTGAACTTGAACTTGAAGCTTGAACTTGAATTGCATTACATAAAAAAAATTAAACCTAAACATTTAATCTAGAAATTTAAATCTCACTAATGCAAGCAAAGAAAACTAGAGAAAACCTTAATAAACTAAAGAGAGAAGAAAGAATGCTTCTACTAAGCTCTAGAACATGTTTTCCTTTGATGGAGTAGTCTCTCCTTTTATAGAGTTTACATGAGATATGAAGCACGATTTGAATAATTGAAAAACTTCGGGGGTGGTTTCTATCTCGACTCATCCAATTAGGGTTTTGACGTACTAATCGCGCCGACTTAGAGAGATCAGATGCATAATCCAACCGTTGGATTTGAGTTTTAAGTAGTCGTGAAGCTCTCCTCCAAAAATCAGCACGATCAGATATCAGATGACCGTTCGATGAAGGGTTTGATCGAAACTGGACAGAGGCATTCAAAAACGGGATTTTTGCTTCATCCTTATCTGAATATAATTCTTTTTCCTCTTTTTCTTTCTTTAATCAAATCCTAAATAGAAAATAAGATATTGAGGTATGCAAGGACTCTTTTCCATCTGGACTCTCTCAATAATATCTCTCAGAGATTTGATTTAAAATCTCAGTCGTAGATCAAATTTGTCTTCTTTATCTCTTCAATATTTCGGAGTTGGCCTGTAATCACACATCTCTAGCCCATCATGCTCCAGATCAGGCCCATTTTCGCATTTGAGAATTTGAATGGACTTCTTGACGAGTAAAATAGCATGATTCAAGCCCAAAACTCCAAATATTTGCTTAAATCTTGAAAAGTCCTAAAATCTGCAAAAACAACATAAAACCCAAGGTAACTCCATTCTAAGTGTATAAAATGCATGCTTTATGCCCTAAGATTTCACACATAAATGTGTTCATCACCCCTCAGTACTTTTCAGTACTTGAGTGCTTTGCTCATCCGGTTGATCCCCAAAACCAATTTAACTTAAACCAACACGTGGGGTGTCCTTACCTTGATCTTGGACATCTTCAAACTCGACTTGACTCAAGCTAGAAATCCATATGCCCAGTCCATTAGGGTTTCCACTGAACCTTCTTCGAGTTCCTAGTAAGGCAGGTTCTTCACCAGGTGTATCCAGATCTATGGGCTCAGTGTATGGATTATGGATTTCAATTCGAATAGCCTAGAGCTTCTTCTGGCTAAAACTTAATTCAGATACTCAGACCTGCAAAACAGATCCCGAGTTTGAATTACGGGGGTTATTACATGGCCAATCAGGGTCTGAGACAAGGCAAACCCGTCTCGAACTGGCCTGATCAAGGACAATCAAGGTGGGGCAGGGACAGATTTGGCCCATTAGGGCTCAAGGTCAAAGGCAAGGATCTTTTGCCTTAAAGGGTGGGAATGGGCTTACCTATTAGTATTTAGGGCCGGGATTGGGTTTGAAAAAGCCCAGCCCAGCCCAACTCAACCCTATTGCAGCCCTACCTGAAGGGGGGGTCCAAATGAAAGTTACCAAAATAAAAATGCAAATGACACTCATATATGGACCTTTAATACACACACAACATGCACACCATATAAATTAATAGTGGCATTGTCTTTAATCAATATTAGTTTGAATTACAATGACATTGTCTTTATTATAATCGAAATTAAGAATCTATAATTAACAAATCTAAGGCATTGAGAATTAATGTTTTAGAAATATTCTTAAATTAGATAGACAATAAACAAATTTTCTCATTTAACATTGTTGAGTGAATTGGATATACGACTTATCGTAGTAACACCAGTGCCCTCTTGCTCTAATGTCTTCTCTCCATTCAGAAATTGCTTATACCACTTTACGGATTGTTTTGGTATCCTCTCCAGTGTAACCCAATCAACATAATAAAGTCCATATCGCAAGGTATAGCCATATACCCATTCGAAGTTGTCAAGAAGAGACCATATAAAGTATCCCCTCACATCAGCTCCTTGTCTGTAATTGATCATAAAAATGAATTTTGTAAGTAAGTGAATATATCACCATTCTCTTTTCTTCTTCTTCCCTTTTTTTTTCCCTTCTTCTTGATAGACTTTATTTATTCTATTCTTATGGGAAGGGAAGATGAGAACTGGCAACATTGATAGCAGAAGCTACCAATTGCACTAGTTAGACATTTACTTCAAACATATTTTTATTGTTGAAACTTAAAGTACCTTAAAGCTTTACTGAGATACTTCAAGTAAACTTCTATGTATTCTATTCTTTTTGTGTCATTGAGTAGCTCTTTGATTGAAGCGCCCGGATAACTAGTTTGGCCATAGCCTGCAAAAAAGAATATGAATCGATGAGTTTTCCGTGATGATCATGTTTTCATGTTTGTAGAGTAGATCATACCGTTTTCCGTGATGATCATTGGAGTGTTATTATATCGTTCTTTAAAGTACATAATTATTTTCTCCATACCATATGGAACTACGTAAAAATTTGGCATCCCTGTCTAAAGCAAAAACAGAACATCAGTAAATATATAAATTCCATAATCTTCTGCAAAGTAGCAATGTAACAACTACAATCCACACTTAGTTCAACCAGTTAAGGGAAGCCCCCAGATTCCCATTCACACAATAGTTATAAGCTTTATTTTATTGATTTTGTTGAGGATCTTTTCATATTAATTTGTTGAATTTTCGTACAAAATTAAGTACCATATCCAAATTTTTTTTACGAAAATTTTAAAAAAAAAAAATTCCCATAGAAAGATCGATGGAAGTCAATAGAATTTGTTAGGGACAAGCATGAATTCTCACATGTGATAATAGCCAACTCTGCTAAGGTTATTGAACTACTAACTGCGATAACAAAGTTGGACCTGACTAGGGTTTTCAAGAGAATGTTGGACGCATCGACCAAGTTTGAATTAGGTTTCCAAGAGAGAGTTGGACACTCAATCAAGTTCAACTGGAATTTTCAAGAGAAAGATGGACTCCTATAGCAAACCTACTTGTACAACCCTAATCCAATTACTTTTAACTACTCTATGCAAAGTTCTATTCAAACTCATGCAACCCCCATACGAATCACGTAAGTCATAAGTTGCCTTCTACAAGGAGGCATGTACACAGCAATCAATGTGCCTAACAAAACCTACACTATAGTGGATCTAGGTTTCATTAATCACCAAGCCACTCTAAACCCTACGTCTCTAGATCTCTCTAATCCAAACATTTTGTATAGAATTCAAATTAAACAGCTATCAAAACTTAATCAGAACCATGAAGAAAGAAGAAAATTCAATAAGAAAGACAGCAACGATAAATTATTAAAGATGTAGTAGAATCCCTCTTACTGAATCTCCTATAGGAACACCATCTCTTTCTGCTGCAAGCTGCACGAAGGAATCTCCTCCAGGATTACCCATATCACACGGAGAGAACAAGCAATCTTTCACATATAGTGTTGTATATTGATTGATTCCAATAAAATCTAATTTGTTGCTTAATAAGTCTCTCTCTTTTTCTGAAAATACCGGTAACCTAGAACCCACAATTTGGCGCATTTCAGGAGGATAATCACCATACATTATGGGGTCCATAAACCTGCAAACTTCAAATGAAAAAAATGGGATTACTTTTAATATTCATTTTTTCATATAAATAAACAAAAAAGTAGTAGCTTGTTAAACTAAAGATCAATAAATCAAGTCATAAATTTTTCTTTCAAAACCCCACAAATTTAAAGAGAGAAAAACTTGTAAGATAATGACAAACCAAAAAATTTTACGAAAAGAAAAAAAGAAGAAGAAGCTATGTATTTACTAGATCAAAACCAAGTAAAATTGGAACACAACAACAAAAACAAGCCTCATTCCAAATATGGGGTCAACTATATGAACAGTTGCCTTCCAAACAGCTCAAAGCCAAGTTATACTAAACCATTATAATTAAAATTTCAAAAAATAATTAAAAGAAAAATGTAAAATTTATTACCAAGCAATATCAAAAGCAAGAGCCCGCTGAACTGCCCAACGATCTACTGGAGTATTTCTGAGTGGTTCATACCATGCAGCATTTACCACAATTCCAATCACACCTCCTTGCTTGACCTTGTTGGGGGAAAAAAATTATAAATTGTTTATATAAATTTCCAACACAAAATTACATATAATAATACAAATATTTATGCCCACAAATAACTATGGTAATTTATAATGGGATCTACTAATTTCAATTATTATGATATTCAGGTTTTTTTTTTTTTTTTTTTTTTTCAGTGAGAGGAATAGTATAAGTTTACATGTATCTTACAGAAAAAAAGAAAGGGACTAGTACCTGATATTTGTTTTTATAGATGCTGACAGCACCAGCATGGGCTAGTATTAAATTGTGTGCAGCGATGTATGGTTCAATTTCTGAGTCTCCAGAGTTACAAGAATATGAACAATGGTTTGGTGGATATAATCCGCTCAAATAACCAAGTGTAATTGTTACATTTGGTTCATTGAATGTGGTCCAATATTTCACTCTATCACCATAAGCTTTGAAGCATACTTCTGCAAAATATGTATAATCTTGCCTATATATAAAAGTCAAAAGAAAGAAAAAAGAAAGAAAAAAAAAAGTATGAAGTTAGGCTTGCATGACGAAAATATGAGAAATTGATAGTACAAAAATTGTTTATAGTTCTTGTAAGTAGCATTGAAGATCAGTATTTTCAACCTAAACATGTAAATTTGTTCCAGTCTTGCCAATCCAAGAACTCTTCAGAAATCTTCTTCATGTCATTTCCTTCCTTCTACATACTTACAGTCATGGCATTTGGAACTTTATTTTTGTCTTTCTTAATAGGTTCAGAGATTGGGAAGATGACTTTCTGCATTTGATGACAGAGTTTTTACTGATACAGTTGATGAAGATAGTTTCCCAGCAGAACAAGAACTAATGGTGATCGATACAGCTGAATTCTTGGAAGTAAACTAAAATTGGGTTGTCAGAGACAGCCGACCTTGAAGAATTTTGGCTAGGATAGAGGGTGAATTAACTATCCTCCATGTGTAAAGAGAACTTGGTCCATATAAATAACAAAAAAATGTGTCGTGCTTGTGTGGTGCATCTGACGTGGTGGTGCCTGTGGTGCCTACCGTTGGGATACACGCCACATAGATTTCATTAAATCTCAGCTGCTCAAAATACCATGTGTAAAATATAATCGATTTTTCTTTAAAATGAACCATACCGTGTTTCAAGCAGTTGGAGTTTAATAGAATCCACGTGGCATGCATCCAACGGTGAGTAACACAGGCACCACCACATCAGACACACAACACAATTGTAAGATCCCAAAAAATGCACATACAAATAGGAAGAATACAAAATGATTAGAGTTACCGAATTTGAATATTCAACCATGACCCATATCGTTCTTCAAGATATTGAGGAAGATCATAGTGATTTATTGTCACAAATGGCTGTATACCTGGTTCAATTGGCAAAATGGAGAGCAAGTTAATACAAGGTATGCATTTTTATTTTTTTTGGGTCCATACTAGGGACCCATAGAAATTAAGGCCACATTGCTTGGAGAGAAATTAAATGTGGACCAGTGTTAAGAAGGAGACTTGACTGTGAATAAGAAATAATTTTACCTTTGCTTATTAAGGCGTCTATAAGGTTGTTGTAGAATTCAATTCCTGTATGGTCCACTTCTCCAAATCTACCTTCTGGTGTTTAGAGACACAGACCTTAATTAGTTCTTAAACTCAACATGTAAATTAATCAATTCATCTAAAACTGAAAAGTAAAAGAGAATTACTGCAATAGCTCACTTGGAAGGACTCTAGCCCATGAAATGGAGAATCTATAAGCATTTATTCCAAGAGAAGCCATTAACTCCACATCATGCTGTTTGAGATTGACCATCATTCAGAGATAGATCCAGAAAAGATAAATTTGTTTTCTTGATGCGTAAGGCAGATTTCTGCTCGTTTTAGATTTGCCAACCTGATCTTAATGCAGATTACACATGATTATGCATGAAATCTTTTGAGTTAAGATTAGAAAACTTCCAAGCTCTCATGCATGGAAAGGTGTTTAGTTCTACTCAAGAAAGCAGGGAAAATGATTAATTTCTTACCATGTAAAGATAGTAGTGATTATCTGCCACGTCTCCATTTCCTCCACCCTTAATTTTTCCTTTAGAAGGAAAAATAACAAATACTATTTCATTTAATGCCAGGAAATATATATATGTATATATCAGAGAAAAGCAAAGAAAACAAAGGTTACCGGGAATATGAGTGAAAACATCCCAATTGCTGAGGCTTTTGTTACCCGCAAGGTAAGCACCCTCAATCTGATGGGAAATGACAACTATAAGTATAAGTTAAGTAATTGTTGAAAAATGTTTAAAATTTCGTGTATATTATTTTTTATTTAAATATATTTTTTAATTATGTCTTTCATCTTTGATTTCTATAACGGAAACTTTAATCCCACATCAAGCAGAAATGAGTTGATTATCTTATTTATATATAGTAAGGACCTATGTAATATATTTTTGAAATTACAGTGCAAACCCATGAGCGACGGAACCAAGCCTGAACCCTGATGTGACCCAAACATAGTTATATAACTATATACTAATTAATATTAATATTTCTATATGACTTGAGTAGTGAGTCATATAGGCCTTGATCTAAAAAAACCCATTTTGTCATATGCCCCAATTTGGAAAGTCTGTGGAAGTGTGGAAATGCCATTAATGAGGCACTTTCAAAAAGGAGGTGGTCTTATCCTCTCACCCACACCTTTGGGGTTTTGTATTAATTCATTTTCAACTTCATTTTTTGCAATGAATTTTTCCTCCTCTCCCTGTTGTCTTTCTATTAAGTAGTGAAAACAACCTGATTACACTGAAGTAACCTTTCCAGAGTACAACCTTAAAGGTTTGAGGTGATTGATCTTGTGGGTGAAAACACATTTGTAGTGAAGTAACCTTCCTAGAGTACAACATTTCAAGTATTCGTGCAAATTCCTCTACAAGTTCTCAACAGCAATAAATGGTTGCTATTCTTTTGGTGAATCAATCTGAGTAGAAATGGTGTGGTAATCATAAGGTGAATGTCAATGTTAATGGCGACAGGTTAAAATTTTTGTTTGTTTAGTAGAGGAGAGCAAAGCCTTTGGGAGAGTATCATCACCAATCAGAAAGGAAAACTTAGAAACAAAATTAAGTTGGGTTCAGTGGATAACATTCTCTTCTAAAGTTTCGGTTGTCAGTGTTTCCTACATCTACCATTCAGTGTTTCTTACGTCTACCATTCTTGTTATAGCATCCTCTTCATTTTTTATCTATTGTCGTTCTTTTCTGTAAACGAAGCCTAATTTATCTAGTTTAACCTTCTCCCGAGTCGCGTCTGATTTGTATTGATCTAAAACAAGAAAGATGGACACAAGATAAGAAGCATTGTTATAGAGAGTTGTATAGATATTTTTTACCTGATAAGATGAAGTTGCAACACCAAAAAGAAAAGATGGAGAGAATTGGCTGCGGTCCACTTCACAAATGATGGGAGAAATTAACTGAAAGAACCAAAGAAACACCAAAGAAGAAGCCCACTTCATCATCGTCTTCCAATAAATAGACAGAGAAACAGCGAAAGAGAAAGAGTAAGAGAAAGAGAAAGAGAGGGAGAGAGACTGAGAATAAAGAATTCAAAAGAACTTAAACATGGTGCATAAAGGTATCTGGATTTATATATAAAAAAAAAGCACCAATAGATGGTGAGCTTCTCTTGCTACTTTCCGTAGTAATGATTGATCACCTTCCCACCAAACCCTCCTCCTCACCAAGCCTTCTTTGCATGGTTTCAAGTCCGGATTTGAACAGTTTTGGGCTGCTGATCAACACGTCCAACCATCCGGTCCAATTAACAGTTCCAAATTCCAACCATCCAGTATTTGGCTTCTTGTTGAACTGGGGACCACCTTCCCTGTGTTACTTCTACCAAAGCAATAAGTAAGAAATCTTCTGTAAATTGCTGTGCAGGGTTCTTAAACTCTCTACCCTTTTGTTTCTAAGGTTGTTAATTGGGCATCAAACTTAAATGCTGCATATTAATGTGCTGCCGACAGTCGATAGTCCATTTTGATTTTCAAAGGTGTTTAAAACCGAAATCTACAGTCCAGATTTGATTTGGATCTTCAGCAGCACAGTATTGTCCATTTAATGCACAGCACTAAAGTTCATCCTGACTTGACTTTCGATTTTGGAGTCTCTTCCTATGGACACTGGTCCATAGTCTTAGTAACTAGGCTCTCTTCATAACTGTAAATATTTTCTCCCTTTCTTATAAAAATTAAAAAAAAAAAAAAAATAGAACTCTAATTAATGCTAGGTTGTGGGTTCAGGGGTTTATTATTTTAGACAGCCAAGCTGAGTAGGGTGTCGTGTATGATATATAAACAAAACAGACCCACAAGAGGTAGGTTGAATTCATGGCTTGAATGCCATTACTGGTCACTCGAGTGGACCAAGTTTGTATGGTGGGATGTCAATATCATGCTGTACCCCCCAACTGCTAAACAATTAAAGAAGTTTAAACTGAAGCTTTGAATGTTAGCTTGCTTGTGTTTTGGGGACTCATCCTCTTGTCTAGAGAAGGATTGGTTGGTATTGGATCAGTTGGGTCGATCCCTCTTGTGGAATTGGAGATCTACCTTTCAGAAGATGATGCTTAAAAGACTAGTTTGTCTGGTCATGGAGAACTCATATAGACCAAGAAAATTCCCATGCATGGATGCAAGCTTCTATGGAGTAAGTAGAGATTCATATATATTGGGGATTTACCTTTTAGATTATGCTTAGAAGATTAATTTGTGTGGTCATGGAGAACTCATATAGACCGAGAAAGTTCCCATGCATTAGAGCTTTGCTCGGCCTTGCTTGTTTCTTCTCTTCAATAGATTAGTTGGTTACTAAAAAATAAAAATAAAAACAGTAGAGATTCACATGTTGTGCTTATATATAGAAGACCAAGCCATTCGAGATGGTTTACTTTTAGGAAGGTCTTCGGGGTGGAGCTAATCCAAGTCAACTCTAATTGTATGCTAATGCGTCCAAAATCTACTCAGCCCTTAGATCTCCTGTGGATGACCCAACCCCAAAAACAAACGTCCGCCCCCGATGTCCGTGCCGCCCCCGACCGCTGGGATCGGGATGTCCACCTCCGAAGGCTAAGTCCGGTTGATGGATTGAATCACAAACGCCCGCTTGAATACAGAGCTAAGGAATGAATAATGAGAATACGATTCAGATTGTATGTGTCCTTCTACCTCGTGGGTAGGTAATGTTTTATATAGAGTATACTTTCTAATCTCCTTCATTGGATGTATTTGAGCCTTCTTCGGATAGCTGTCGAATCTTAACGGATAAATCTGTTGAGTGATAGATCCGTACTAGATTAGACTAGTAGATGACTCTTTTGATAATACGATCGTTATATGGTGGTTATCCATATAATAGCGATAAGCACCAGCCGCAAATGCTGCTACCCGTCTCTTTGATGATTAGTCCATTCCGATCGTAGCGGATTAGAGCGTGCTTGTTACTGAGATAGTTTATTTCCTCAGCAAGCTACCTTTTGGACCCGGCCCGCTCGAAAGCTAGTCGATTCCTTTCGTCCCGACCGGGGTCGAGGAGCGAACCAAGGTTCAACCGGGTTCGGTTATATTTTCTCCCATATCATATGCCAACGATTCTCTCCTTGCAGGGCCTTCCTTCTTTCTTTGGACTAGATGTGCCTTAGTTTAGCTTCAGATATTTTGAGAATTTCTTCTACTTTTAGTTGGGTTTTTTTAATTATATTTCTAGATTTTCTAATGTTTTTGCGGATTTTCTAGCTAAAGGAGCTCGTCGTTCTCTCTTTTTCTAGGTCTTGGTGGACTATTCCACCAGTGTTTATGATTGATCCGTCTGTATTGTCCAGGTCTCCTGACTTTAACTCTTTTTTATAATTAAGTTTTTCAGTTTGTTGGCCAAAAAAATATAGAAGACCAAGCTAATAGACATAGGATGAAGTGAGATGACCAGAATTTTTTTACTAGGAACCCATGGCCTCTTGGTTGAAATGGATTTCTTTCAAGTAAGAGCTAGGTGGTTGGGATTGAAAAGTTGTCTAAAAATTGGTGCCCGGTTCCTTCTTGGTCTTATAGTCCAACTGGATCATGGGTTTCTTAGATTTGATGGGCCTGACCTGGCCCAGACTTTCAAAGCTCCACTGATAATCTTACTGTTCAGAAATAAAGGGTTCGTCTTCTGTTTCTTTTCTTTCTTTTATTTATTTATTTATTTCTTTTTCCTTTTTCCTTTTTTCTTTTTTTCTGATAAGAAAGAGTTCTTCTGTCAAGTTGTAATCTTTGATTAAGAGCCCGTATATCATTTAATCACAGATTCTAGATTCATGATCTTAGTTTGGTATTTCCCTATTTTGATTTAAGTCTCCTATTGATTAGACTTGTAAACGGATCAGATATGGCTTGGATACATCACTATCTGTATCCTAATCCAATAAGCAAAATAGCGATCTGAAACCGATCCAATATCCAGAAAAAAATTTACAGAAGGTATCCAAATTTCAATCCGAAACTATATTTAATATTCGATAATTATCCAATCTGAAAAACTATCCAATTACTCATTGCTAATTGTCATCTTTCAATTTCTGGTTTTTTATTTCCCATTAGCAATTTCTTATCAGCAGAAAAAAAAAATATTCATCAAATGGTATTTCCATAGTTTGGCCAATTGGTTATCGACAATTGATGGTATTTAACATAAGTTCAACCTACCCTTAATTTTACTTTGGTGATACAAATTTTTTGGTAAAAAAAATTCCATACCTAAACACCATTAAACGGATATAAATATGAATTCGAAGGCAGATTTCTTTACAAATCAACTGTTGATCGATGGTGGATCCTCAAAACAGGCAAAATGATAGTAGCAACTGGAAGAAATGGCTGTGAGCTGAAAGTTCCATGGTGGAATAGTCAACACTGAGCTCTCAGCTCACAGCCATTTCTTGTCGGCACAGAAGCAAGTGAAGGCTCGTGGCAGGAGGGCAAAACCGAAGAGAGTTGTTTAACAAGAAGAGGACATCAAGCAAATCTAACTTACGAATGGGAGCACAATGCCTCGGACAAAAAATCTGAAATCTCGTTCGGAAATCAGAGGGAAATTACATAAAACAACTATAGCAAGACATCGCACTCTAAAATGATCGGAGAAGCAAAACCTCAGGCAGGGAATAAGCATAACCCCAACAGTGAAAGCCAGAAGTTAGCAACCATAACACGATTGGTACATCCTTCAGCAAGAATTAACTATTTTCCAGACAAGAAAACCACAGTGACCGTTACATTCCCAGGACTCCTATTATAAGTACAAAATTGACCAAGTAGGGGCACATAATCTGATAATCTTCCCCCACCTGAATTCTGAAAGGCATCACTTGCTTATTCATTCATATCACCAGGAAGCACCTCGGTTTGGATCTGACCGTCATCGCCACTGTCACCACCGTCTTCCATAGTAGATTCACTCTTTGAATAATCCACCTTGAAATCGTAATCGGCATCCATATCATCAGTAGTACCAGATGACTTAGCTTTCTTCCTTTTCTTCCTCTCTGCTCTCCGCAGCTTTGTATTAAGAATGCCTTCCGCCACATATAGCTGCTCATTCTGCCTACTAGTGACAGTCTTGGCCACCGTCTTTTCTGCATTCTCGTCATCACTTCCCAATGGCTGGTCTCCATTATCCTCATTCATTTCCTTTGGTGCTTCATTGTCTTGAGCTATTACTTTGGACTGTACATCAATCAGGGGAAAAAACACACTTTAATTGTTAGACCTCTTGAAAGCAATTTGAAACGAAACGATTCTTTTTTCCTTTTACTGTTGGCATGTTTGGATGGTTAGTGCCAAACATTAGAGACTTGATGCACAGACCAGTAAGATAGAAAGACGAATTTAGAAGGCACAAACCTCCAGCATCTTCTCATCAAAAGTTAGAGGGCAGCTTGGAGGAACTTCAATATGACTAAAATCCTCAACAGACATTAAGCTACCAATAAATGAAGATTCACCATTGTAAACTTCTTCAACACTGAACTCTTTCCCAAGCTCTGAGACAATTGCTGCCTCCTGCAAGTGCTCATCTTGCTTCCTTGATGGAGGCATTGTGTAATATGGGATCTTACCTAAGATGAATCAATAAGAAAAGACTATTAGCCAAGAACATTCTAGTTACAAAACCAACAATTTTTAACACCATGAATAAAACATATCAAAAGCCAATTCTGTATAGCATACATACCCTCATTCCAGTCGTGCAGAATTATTCTTGCTGTGGCTTCAACATCCACAACACCACCCTTTTTGAGCTTACCCCTCACAGTAGCCACCTTATATAGGAAGTCATCAACTGAATCGAAGGCTGGGAGCTTGTACAGCGTTATCAATATTTGGGGAGGGCATAGCCTAAGAATCTCTTTCACTGCAACATCCATAAACAAGCGAAGTCAAAAACCAAGAAAAAAAATATCAAAAAAATAAAGTTTTTTCTTCCTACCCAGGAAGGAGGTGGGGTGTGGGTGGGGGGCGTTAACACATGCTCAAGAATTGAGAAGTGCATATTACAGGCTTACAGCCATACACCCTGAAATGGCTCTCCTCCAAATCTTATCGAATAGCAGATAATAAAATATCCTGTCCCTTATGTATCCAAATTAATGATCAACTTAACAGGCAAATTCTACAACTTAAGTTGTGAAAATCAGAACAGCGAGGTGGCCCAGCTTGTAAACTTGGATTTTCTGAGAAGAGTAAAAAAGTTTTACAAATTCATCTTTAACCACGGAACTCACAGACCCTCCACTGTAGGCCAAGGCACCCACCCAATATTATTTCACTTCCATCATATTTTCATTATTTCATATTTTAATACAACTCTAACCATTACTTGAGGTGTCCTGTAACTAATTCATAAACTCAAAATGGAACTGGAGACCATAGGCATTCAAACAGTCAGAATGCAAAATCACGAGCACAAGTAGCAGAAAAAGAATCAATGTTGGAAATGTTTCCCAGTTGGTGCTTTGTCTTTGGCCCAGTAGAAAAGGCGGTATGTGAACATTGTTAATTAAAAAGAAACTGTAACAAGTTTGGCAATAATTGAACAATTCAAGCACATAGTGGTGTCCACTGTTTCTAGTTTTAATAAGATCATGACTTGTAGAAAAGAAAATGCAAGAATCATGCTATGCCAGATAGGATGGAAAAGATTGCTTTTACCTGGACTAATGGGGTCATCTAGCTTCTCAATTCTTTTGCAATTGCGAAGAGCTATGGATGCATCACTTTCCCCAGACTTTAGCATTACAACTCCAGGACAGTCCAATAGCTTCACATTCTTATCTAGCTGAATTTCTTGCATCGATCTTGTTAATCCTGGAGTAGCCCCAACATTGACGACATGGCATCTCTTCAAGCTATTAATCAGACTACTCTTGCCAACATTAGGAAGCCCGATGACACCAACTGTTATTGACTTTTTAATCTACAGAATCAAAGAAAATAAATACATGAATCATCTAAGCACCCAAACTCAAGAATTGAGTAGAACACTTGTATTTTCCTGGTTTACTAAATGCTACAATAACAGACTCTGCAGGCTGAAAGTGAAAACCTACATATGACAATTTTTTCCCCCACAAAATTACAGCAAGGCCCCTAGACCACCATATTAGAAACTTTTGTTTTAGGTGGGAAAAAAATTAGAAAGAATAGATACTAGGAATGATAAAATAGAATCCGATAAATTCTACAAATGACAAGACTGCTCTTCACCTAAAGACTGAACAAACTAATTCCTTAAAGACTATTCCCCCCCCCCCCCCCCCCCCAAAATTCTGGTTTGGGATACCAGCCAAATACCATTCCAGCCCAAGTTGGTAGGCCCTGTGGCCCCAAGGGTTTGGTTAACTAGTTGATGAAGTGCATCACCCTGGTTTTACAAGCTCTTAACTCATACTTCTAGCAGAGCTTCCTAAAAGTTAGTTTATTTGGGTCAACTATGTAGTCAGCTAGGAATGCTGCTGGCAGCAAGCCTAGGGACTTCACCTGGGCTTCTAGGGAAGGCAATAAGTCTGAGGCTCTAATTAGGGGCTGGATGTGCATAATGAGCCTATAAAACAAATGTGAGGTTGCCTCAAACAGCAATTAGCTCTGAGAATGAAGAATAGTTCAGCCATGTGTGAGGGGGCCTGGAGACGCCCCAACAAGGAGTAATTGGAATCCAACTTAAGGATTTGAAAGAGCTACGGTCGGTTAGATTGTGAAGGAATGCAATTCATAGTTTGGACTTGGTGCCAAATACGACCTCAAATAGAGCTTATTGGAGGACAACTGATCGCCCTAGATTAAAGTGATCAACTAGGGGGCTAGTTAACAAAGAAAAGTGAGAAAATGAAAAACTTAAACTAGTTCTCATAACCATATGTCACAAGTAAATGAACAACAATACTACCTCATGGCTTCTTGAGTAGTTCTTCAGCAACTTTATGAGAGTCTCAGCCCCTAAACAATCACTAGTTTCCAAACGATTGCTTGGTTTTGCAGCTTTCTTCTCAGATTTCCACCCTAAGTTTGCCCTTTGTTGCTGGGTGCTGCATTTGAATGCAATTGCTGGTAGTTCCTCCCTCAGATACTTAAGCCACTTTTCAACAGACTCTCGCGGTACAAGATCTGAGACATTGGTTCGAATCGAGAAAGGAGGAAGGAAGCACACAAAAAAATTAAAAATTGAAATTAACATGTAATGGCTTACAGAATAAGGAATTAAATACAACACCCAAAAAAAAGGCAGTAATGCAATGGTAAATACAAGGACCAATCGAAGTCCCCATCATACAATCTTACAAAGAAGACAGGACAATAAAAAAGTCATGCATAATCACCTAAAAAATTTTAAAGCCATGCAGTTTCCAATATATTATTAAGGGTCTCAAATATGGGGCTAACCAAGTACCAAAATTAGGAACAAGGATTTACATCTTCAAAGGATAAACAAATAAATTAAAGTTATAGTGATGTTAGGTTTCTGAGATTGAAGAGCGCCTACTGGTGCATCTTTATAAGACAGGATGTCAGATTGAATGAGCCATTACCAATCTTATTCAGAAGTAAAACAAGACGCTTATTGGGGCCTGACTTCAAAACCATCTTTTCCATATCAACACATCTGGTACCGAGAGGATCCCGAGCATCAAGAACTTCCAAGATAACATCTGACGCTTCTATGACTTTGGCTAATTCCTTGTAGAATGCCCTATCTGAGTTATCTGCAAGAAGTTAAGAAGGCAAATCAGACATGATGGGAGAAAGGGGAATATTTAGTCAAGATATTCTCCAATGGAAAAACCTTCCACTCAACTTACCCTGGCTTTTAGCCATTCCTGACGAAACTACACCATCAATCTTCTTTCCAAGATTTTGTTCTTCAGAAGCTCCACCATCCTCCAATAATCCTAACTTTCTTTTTTGGGCCTAGAAATACGGGAGGTCCCATTCAATCATGACCATATATGACAAAATGTATATGATAAGTATGAGCAGAATAGATTAAAGCAACCAAGTCCATAAGTAAGGAACACATGTCTCCAGAGGAATTTGAAGTATTAGAATGGCAACATTACAATATAATGACAAGCAATGTACGCATCATACATCAGTATCTGTTCTCAAACCCTGAAATATTACACATAGCCAAGTTGAAAAGAAAAAACATTGTAACTTGATAGGAATCCTAGAGTTCAACAATAGCCAGCAGTCCAGGATGCAAACATTGGATAATTACTTGGAAGTGAATTGCAGACTATCCCATGTTTAAACAACCCCCACCCCCTCCCACCCCCAAAAAAAAATCCCAAAAGAAAGAATGGAAACAGAGTTGGTGAGAAAAGTAATGATAAATGAGCAATACCCTCTCCTTCCGAGCGGCCTTTTTCTGCTCCAATTCTTCAATAGCCCGGGCCCTGCGAGCTTCCAGTGCCTTAAGCTCCTGCTCCTTGAATGGCCAATCATTAGGGATACCTGGATCCTTCTCAACCTTCCGCTTATTGTTTATGCCAAGCTTCTTCGCTTCTTTGGCCTTCTTCTTATGGTGCTCTTTCACCTTCTTTATGATCTTGTACTTCTTTTTCAGCGGGACTCTCTTACTCTTACTCTCTACAAAATAAAATTAGGATACAACATTTAGAATCAATTCGATACAAACACCTAGTGAACAATAGAAAACTATCGTTTTGCTTACTCTTGCTCCTCTTCACCATCTCTAGTTATTGGTGCAATACAAGCGTCAGTTCAGGTTTGAATTTAGCGTACTTGCTGGGAGAAAAAGAAAAAAAAGTTGCATCAACACAAATTCAGTCCGAAAAAAAATAAAATAAAAAATTCACAACCAAAAGAACTTCTAGTCTTGAAAGGGAAAAAAAAAAAAAAAAGCATAGTACAAGAACCATTCAAACCTAAAAGCATAAACCCTAACCAGAGCTAAGCTTACAGGATAAAACTCCATAGGAGAAGAGATAAGAGGAGACAAGGAAATTGAAAAATCTTACAATGAAGCGAGATATGGAGGCCATAATCAAAACACAGAACAAGAGAATAAGAAAAAGGAAGTGTTTATCCAAGAGTACCTTTGCGAGGGTTTCATGTGTAAAGCAGTAGTGATTACCGCTGGTTGCTGCTACTAGCCGCCGGTTGAATATCTAGAGTTTGGGCCTAGGGTTGGAGGGGTTTTGCACTGGGCTTAACGATTTTGAGCTGAGAAATGCCCAACACAAACACAGCCCTTTTGAAAGATAACGGTTTTGGTGTGGTTTCAATTTGGTGTGGTTTGAGTCGGGTTGACTAGCGGTTTGGACTAATAAATTAAAAGGTTAACATTCAAATTTAGCTTTCAACATTCCTCAACTCCAAGTCATGGTTTCTCAAACACTACAAAATTTGGAAGAAAATATACTCTTCAGTCTTCAACGTCTTCTTCCTTTCCCAACACCACCCACACCACAGAATTCGGAAGAAAATATACTCTTCAATTCTACCAAAAGATTCCTATGTGATTATACTGATCACTTATATTTTGATTTACTATTATTATTGCTATTGTTGTTATTGCTATCATTGTGTTGGGATAGAGGGTTTCAATCTCATGATTTATATAATTTAAAAAGACAGAGATCCTGCAATTAAGGATTTAGAAAGACAAAAGCTCCTTCTACACTAAGGTATTAGTCTATCCTTAGTTAATTATTTATGTTCAATTCATAGTGATAAGCTTGTAAGTACCAACCAAGACGAGAGAGGACATATGTCAGGTGATGGTGTTCGATAGGATCTGGAAATTCAAGACAACTGGAACGAGCTAAAATGGCAAACTAGCAACAAGCAGCACTGAATTTCAGCAAGAAGTGCCATTTTGAAACAAAATCAGAAGGAAACTTAAGTTCGGAAGCCGTTTACCTCAACAAAGGTTGAGTCGGGAAAAAAAGTAGAAGGAAGGAAATGGGAATTAGCAGAAAAATCTAAACTCAGTGATGGATTTCCCCATTTTTTTCCCTAAAGATTTCCCTAATTTAGTTCAGATGCTGTGAATTTCTTTTAACTTTTTTGACTTGGGATTCTGAGAAGCATTCGTAACTTTTGGATTTAAAAACTTTGCCTCCCTGTCACTCATGTTTGGGGTATTTCATCTTCACTGAAAAACAAGAAAAAGAAATTTTCTTTGCAATATGGTAGACATACATACCTGGGGCAGGCCGCAGGAGGAAACAAAAATAAAGAAAAAAGAACCGAGAAGATGAAGAGCAGTAAAGCAGATCGCCGCTGCTTGCTTGCTGGAGTCGCCGGCAAAGCAGAACCAGGAACGGTGAAACCTTGATTTCGTGAAAGAGAGAAACGGCGAAAGTGAACTGAAAGTCTGAAACACTGAAAATGTATGGGCTTTGCGTTTTGATGGGGCTTGAGTGAACGATTTAGGGTGAGTTCAACCAGGGTTTAGATGAGTTTAATATATTTACGTTGAGGCTTTTTTATTTTATTTATTATTTTTTTTTTCGCACAAAGGAGTTTTGGAAAATTGACGATGAGATGAATCACACATTCACATATGCCTATTGGCAATGCTTTTTTCAGTTTGCATATTTAAGTTGGCTCCATACCGTTGTGAATTGTGAGTCCATTTTATTATTATTATTATTATTATTATTATTATTATTATTATTATTATTATTATTATTTACAATATTTCAGTTTGTCCAAATTTGGTAATGTGATCGCTGGTGGTGATTGACATGTATAATTTATCAAATTAAAGCAAGATTAACACAAAAACTTTGATAACGGAGTTTGGTTCAAATGACCCTACTCTCCGGGACTCTGAATAAAATCGGATCTTCTATGGGATTAAAAAGAACTTACAAGATCAAGGAACTAATCTGTATACAGGATAAACAAAATAGGCAACATTACTTCCTTAAACCACCGTCGAATCTTCTTTTCCTTGTGTTGAACACAATCCAATCACAGCTCTTCATAAATCCTCCAAGAACGAAGAACAAGGATGAAGACAAAGAGAAGATCCATCGCCATTAACGAATCGCCAGAGCCCTCAATTTTTGCCCAAATCAAAAACCCAAATTGATTGCATAATATAATGAATAAACCAGACCAGAGATAACATATACAACATAAGTGAACCAGCCGGTTCAATTGAACTAATTAACTGAACTGGAAATGACTAGATTACCCTTACAGGTAAACTTGTAATATTACAGAAAAACCAACGTTAGTTTTTTTTTTTTGTTAACTTTGACTTTAAAATTATCATTTTGCCCATAAGTAAAAGAAAATATAAATTTTTTTATTTCACAAAACCTACTTAATTTTTCAAATTTACAAAAAAAATCTCCCTATGAACCTAGATTCCCTCTCCATTAAATTCTCTCTCTACAAAAAAACTCCCAGTGAGCATGGATTCTCTCTCTTAAAAAAAAAACTCCCTAAACTATGAAACCATGAGATTTGCCCCATTCAAGCATTAGTTCTGTTCTAACTAATTTTATGTCAACTGAGGAAACCATGGAGAGTCAAGTTAAAAAGACATATATTGTCAATAGGTCACGATTTAAACAAAGGATTGGGGACATTAAGAGGGGAATTAGAAATGGTTTGGACAATCCATCACTTTCGTCATTGTTCATGTCAATTGCATTTCCAGAGATTTTGTTAACACACCATGTAAGTCTCATCACCTTATAAGAATTTTAGTTTAAATCTCAAACCTTTTCTCACCTAAAATGGTTTTTTTTTTCAATTTCATGAAATTCAATTGGAAAGCTCCCTGCAAGTTTGGTTAGCAAAGAGAAGCTGGAGATTATTAGGTTGGTAGAGTAGGAGAAAATTGACAAAGTGTTGTCAAAGATCAAAGTCTTGCAGTAAGGTATTGTTCATAATTCACCGTCAGAGAGAGAGAGAGAGAGAGGGAATCCATGCTCACATGAGTTTTTTTTTTTTTTTAATCTGAAAAAATTAAGTGAGGTCTTGTGAAATAAAAAGCTTATATTTTCCCTTCACCTATGAGCAAAATGATAATTTCAAAGTCAAAGTTAACAGAAAACTAATATTGGATTTTATTTTATTTTTTAAATATTTCAAGTTCATCAGATTGAGTAAATTGAAATGTTGGCCACTTAAGTGGGCAAACAAGAGTTTGAGCCCAACTTAAGTGGGCAAAATGAAAAAAATTCAACTTGTTTTCATCAAAAGCAAACTTAACAGATCTATGTTATCCGATAGATTTGTAGTTGGTGTTAAATTGTTACTAGTTTACTAAAGAAAGAACCAATGTGGCAACCTCGGAAAAGAACCAATACCCTCTACTCATTATATCATACAATCGTACCATCATGGATTTAGCTTTGATTCAGCGCCATTAATGCACTGAATCGTTAAGCGATACAACATGAGCTATTCAATCAGGATCTCCGTCAAGATTTCATTCTCAATGAAAATTTTCAACAGGCAAGATTTTGTTGTGATCGAAATCTTGACCGAGATCTCAATTTGACTGCTGAAACCACACTCAGTTATGGAAAATATTTCCGATGACTAAAAGACCCTTCCCTCCACATGATCAAAATACTCTTTCCCACAAGAAACTAATGCCAATTCGTCCCCCAATGGAAAGCACCCCATCAAAACTGCGCATACAAACACCTTGATGGGCCGCACCTAAGGGTGTCAATCATTAAAGTTTCGGTAATTCAGTACGGTTTCAATACAATATTGACTTTGAATACCGAAAATCGAAATCGTAGCGTACCGAATTTACACGGTACGATACTTTTTCGGTATTTGCAAAAGCAGTATGGTACGGTTTTGATATGAAATTGGTGCGGGAAAATGGTTTAAAACAGTATATAGTGCGGTATAATTTCGGTACCAAATAATCCATTCCACTTTTATTATTAATTTATTAAGATCATATGCTCTGAAGTAAAGTCCTTATTGTTCAAAGTGGCAATGTATGTGCTTATGACTGTAAGATCATGAAAGATAATACGATGCTTTTGACCTATATCATCAAATATCTAATCAAGAAGAGCATAATTTAAAATAGGATTTTTATTGGGTCATTGTGGATATGATCTTTAATGCAGCAACTTGTAGGTTGAAGTGGAAGAGTGGTTTCACAGTAGGCTTGGAGAATTGGAGTTTAGATACCAAGGAACCTCCAGCAATGTGTATTCTTAATGTCAAGGGACTAGTCAACTTACTTGACTTGAAACAACAAGCAAAAAACATTTAATGTATACTTTAAACACTAGATGCTTCTCCCACAGAGTAAAAAGGCACTTTCTAAGTGTGAAATTACATATATAGCATACATACATCTTCAGTTAGGTTCGGGTACGAAAAGTTAATTAGATCCATGAAGCCACTCCCCTGATGTGGTTGTTGTCTGCAATCAGTAATCCCTACACAAGTTTTTCCATGTAAGTCAGACAATCATCAAACGATAGACCTATATGGATCCTAGGTATTTAGATTTATGTAATCTTGATGCCTTGTGTGGGTCGCGTTAATATATAGACCTATTGCTACCAAAAAAAAAAAAGAAAGACAATTATCAAATGATACAAAAAGTCAAGTCTGTTGACACCATTGGGTGAAAGGGGTATAGGCTAGAATAAACCTAATAGCACTTTCATAGATGCACTAATGAGAAAGCACATCTACTATCTGGACAATAAAATAGAGATGCTAGGAATCCCATGCTAAGGATCTCCCGGCCAACTTTTGAGAAATTCTGAAAATGACTGGCACTAGAAGACCTTATATTCTGAAACCCCCTTTGTTGCAAGTACCTAATAGTTATGCAAGCACCAAGACTAGCATATGATAATGAACTATAAAATGGGAGAATTGAAACCTAGGGATACTAAGTAAAATTTAAAAACCAGAGAGAGAGTTTTAGGAAGGAACAAAAGGATTCAATTGTATCAGGTTAACATCAACCACAAAGGTAACCACATAAAAAGAAAGCCCAAAACATAGAGAATAAGAGAACAAGGAGAAAAACTCTTTAGCTACTGTTTTAAGTGCATAAGAAAATACTTATACTTCGTCTTTAAAATAAAGACATGTCAGCAATATCATGATGAAGCAAACTTAACCATTTATCCATAAATGTTAGAGTAGAATATGGCAAGCGAAAACTCCTTCTATCCCCTACCCTGATGTGGTTAAATCGGCAAGCCCTAATGCAAGTTTTGAATATGAGTCAGACAGGTGATAGGGTCATAGACTAGGAGAGAGAAACCCACTTTCATAGGTGCACAAGAGAGGAATGTTTACCACTTAGACACAAAAGCAGAGAAGCTAGGATTCCCATCTTATGGGGTTTTCAGCTTTGAGGAATTCTGAACATCAATGGAACTAGAAGATCTTAGATTTTGAAACTTTCTTTGTTGCAATTACCCAATAATGATCCACGCACCAAGGCTAGCATAAGATGACAAACAAAGAAAAGAAATGTGCAGACTTATAACAAGGGGATAAGCTGAACTCATTAGACAAATTAAAACAATTGCAAAATAAACATTTACCCAAATGCAAAAGTCAAAACCCAAAATTGGGAGGGACTTGTTAGGCTTCCACATGTTTCGACCAGCACGAATTACCTCTTGAACAAGTAACAATTGGAATGCAATAATAGGCTTGCAAAATAGAAATGTCTGTTAGGATTACACTGTAAAAGATACTCAACGACAACACTTTAGGATCTAT
The DNA here is from genome assembly GCF_041222555.1 of Hakea prostrata. Taxonomy (NCBI): domain Eukaryota; kingdom Viridiplantae; phylum Streptophyta; class Magnoliopsida; order Proteales; family Proteaceae; genus Hakea; species Hakea prostrata. The sequence goes on from NC_142602.1 coordinate 70,702,996, forward strand.
GTGTACAAAATCATCTCATGGCCCAAATAAGAAACCACTAGCCACCCACCCTGTCAGACCTTTCCATTCCTAATCCTCCGAACACACTCAACACAAGATTTTATGGTAGTACCAGTGGAATTAGTCTCCAAGAACCATGAAGACATGTTTAAAACATGACATTTTTGATGAAAGTGGACAGTGTGGACACAATTGGTCTCCAAAAACCTATCTTAAAGTGGGTCATACCCATTGAGATACAAAGGATGGTCTAGCATGGATTGTGACAGACTGTGCGAAAAATCCAAGGCTATAATGACAACCCCACTCATTAACCAATAAATTACAAAGGAGTTCCATGAAGGCAACACCAAAGCTTTACAAGGAACACTTTTGGATTATATAATAACAAATACTAAAGTTTTTGAGTTTCAAGTATAGAGTATCACTGTTTGTGAAATAAAAATAACGCAAGTGCATAGTATCGTGTAGCTAACGGTTATTTTTATTTCAAAAAAAGTTTTTGGCGTCGTTGCCAGGGAGGTATTAGTTCATTTTATTTTTCTCATTCTTAAGTAAATCAAAGTGATTTAAAAAAAAATTCAAAGATATTATTCTTAACTAGAGTAGAAACAGAAACGTATAGTGGTCCCCACTCTACTTCAAAATCCCTAGGATTCGATTGTAGGTGGATCCAAAGACTCTCCAGATTCCCTTGCTGTCAAACCTATACAACGCTCAGCTATACAGCAACCTTACGGCTTTGGAATCATTGTTTCAATCTTTGTGGTGGGAAATCACTACTTTCCCTTTTGTTTTTATTATTTTGTTTTCTTCTTTAGGTACTTTATTATAAAAAATAGAGTAAATTGCCCTGGCACCCCAAAATGAAAGCCTTAAAGTACTGACACCCCACTTTATGTTTAAAAAACACATAGGTCCTATTTTGTTAGAATAGTTATTAATTGGTTAGTCTTATTTTTACAAAGACTATTATACCCTTGACTTATTCTTCAAGAAATCTATTGTATCCCACCGGAAGAACATCAGCATTACACTCATGTGAAACACTAGTCCAAAACCACAAAGCAGGCTTCTCGCCCATCATCCAATGCTTCAATTTCTTGTATGGTTGAAGGAGAAGAAGAAGAAAGAAAGAAAGAGAAAGAAAAGAGAAAGCGTAAGAGCAGCGGGGTGCTAACCGCCGCTCTTTGGAAGGGGAAGAAACAGAAAATAAAAAGAGAAGCAATAGCGGCGGCGGTGCTTTGCCGCCGCCGTGAAAGAGGAAGAAACAGAAAAAGAAAAAAAAGAAGAGCGGCGCGGCCGTTAGCACTGCCGCTGCTGTTTTCTCTTGCTCCTGCCGATGGATTGCTCGGCGCTTGAAGTCGAAGGAGATATGGGCACTGCTGCTACATTAGTCGTCTTTGAACATCTACCGATATAGAAAACTGAGGAACAGAGAGAATTCAATTTGAATGCGGTGGAATTGGGTTTTGGGTTTGGAGAAACGTTGCTAACGGAGTTTGTTGTTGAAGATGTTTCATAGTGGTGGATGATGTTTGGGATACCCAAACATGGGATAAACTGAAACATCTTTTCCCCGATAAATTGAAACATCTACCGATTCTATGGAGACTTTCTGTGACTCGAATGGGATTTGGCAATTTGATTGTTTCGTACTAAAGTCCCTAAACCAAGATCACAGTTGGATGCTCTTATGTGAATTATATTACAGCAAAGAATATTACACAAAGAGTAACAAGTAGTGGAGGTAAAACAGAGGAGCCGGATTGATTTATCTTGCGACTGATCTAGAACTTCTTCTGGGCTTTCGTTTCTTCCAGATGTTGGTGATAGGAGTTGGGTTTGGGAGCCTTAAGGCCATGATTGCTTGAGATTTTCCTCTCGTCTTCTGCAACTACAGGAACTTGCAGTGCTAGAAAATGGCGATTTCGCTTCTTCAACATGTTTTACTAGTAGTCCATCTCCTTGATTCGATTTCCACAGTGGACTTCATCTTCAACGGATTCGATTCTGTAGATCTCTTGATCTACGACAACGCAACTTTAGAATCGCGAATCTTGGCCCTTACTAGAGATTCAAATCTCTCGCTTGGTAGAGCTCTTTACCTAGCCAAGATCCCCACCAGAAGATACCCCAACTCCTCTCTTCTTCTACCCTTTTTCACATCTTCATCTTCTCTATAGCTCTTGCGCCCAATTTCAAACAGTTCGTCTTCATCTTTGCACCTCGTACCGGTATCGATGGTGCCAGGTCTCCCCAACACCTTGGTCTCTTCAACCGCACTGTTAGAAGAGAGAGAATAGATTTGGCCATTTTTTTCTCCCGGAGATTCCCACACCATCACTTCCAACAAGAGGAAGACCATCGATGATGATGTATCACTGCTGCAATCCGGCGACCTAGTGTGGGTATTTTTTGAATTAAAAGAATTTTAACAGTGGATTAACAGTTTCCTAAACATAATGGACTAGTGTGTTTATTGAATTGGGGTGTCTGTGTTTTTTAAATATAAAGTGGGGTGCCAGTGCTTTAATGCTTCCATTTTGGGATGCCAGTGCAATTTGCTCTAAAAAATAAAAATAAAATAAACTCATTCTTTCATAAGAGCCTTTAATTGCATTAGGTGGTTAATGCATGCGTGTCTGGACTCGTGATTCCACAAATCGAATTGTCCGAGTGTCTACCTTGACTATGGAAGACCTACCTCCACCTAAGAGTCTTAGAGATAGATTTTATCCAACTCGATCTGCACAACCCTCCTGTATAAGTTTACCTGAAGTGAGGGGTAATAATTTTGAACTTAAATCTCATTATCTGTCTATGTTACCCCAATTTCATGGATTACCTAATCAAGATGCATATTTGTTCCTTAGGGAGTTTGAGGAGGTTTGTGTCCTTATGAAGGTACAACAACTCATTGATGATGCCGTAAGACTACGGTTTATAATATTTGCATTAAAGGACCAAGCCAAAAAGTGGCTTTATAGCTTACCTCAGGATAGCATTACCACATGGGAACAATTCACTATCCTATTCTTGAAGAAATTATTTCATTTCTCTAAGATGAATAAAATAAGAAATGGTATTCTTTAATTTTGTCAAAAACCCAATGAGTCCTTAGCTAAGGTAATGGAGAGGTTCCAAAGCCTTCTCCAAGAATGCCCTCACTATGGTTTAAAATTATGGCATTTATGCCAAATAATATATGAGGGTATTGATTATCAAACAAAGCAACTTTTGAAATCTATGTGCCCCACAGGATTTACATCGTTCACCGATGACTTCGAAGCTTGGGAATTTCTTTTAGACCTAGCCAATAGAACTAGAGAATGGGAGTCAACCCAAGAATCTGAAAGAATTAATAGGGGATATTTTGCTGATAGCCAAGTTCATAAGGATGCACAAATAGATAGTCTTTTGAAAATTTAGAGACTTTGGTAGTTAAAGTTGCACCACCACCACCAAGTCAAGCACATTTTATTGACAAATCTATTGCTATGTGTGCATGGTGTCAATCTCCTAGACATGTAATTGAGGAATGCTCTAGCTATTCTGGAAGCTAACATGAAAATGTCAATGCGATGTTTCTAAACCCGTATAGTAACACGTACAATTCTGGGTGGAAGAATCATCCTAACTTTTCATGGTCTCAAGGGCAAAACCAAAATGAATTAAACAATTATTCCACACAAAATCAATTTGGTGCCTCTCAACAACAAAGTGCACAATTTTCTCATAATCTAAATTTTCAGTTCCCTCAAGCCCCTAATTTTCAGAATGCCAATTTAGCTAGGCCAGTTAATCCACCTATTGTACCTCGTATGCCTCTCACCGCACAAAATCAATCATCACCTAGTTTCAACAGAGGAAATAATCCAGAGTTTTCTCGTCTCTCTACCTTAGAGAAGAATATGAAAGTACTTTCCAGCACCTTTATGACTTCTATGCATAATATGGAAAAACTAATTTTCACTCTTGCAAATGCTTTGTCTGAGAGAGAAAAAGGTAAAATGCCTAGGCAACATGAGTTAAATCCTAGGATTCAGATTCAACAAAGACCATTGAATTTATAAAATCAAGTCAACCAAGTTAAATCCTCCCCTTCTTCTTTAGCTTCAATTAATTCTGTGTCTATGTTGAGAAGTGGGAAAGGGTATTTAACAGGTGAGTCACATATTAATGAAAAGAGCAAGATTAGTGACCATCGTGATGAGGAGAATGTTTAAGTATCTCCTAATAAGGGATTGTCTGAGGAGTCCATAGAAGTTGAGGATGAGCCAATTGCTTTAGCAGTACCTAAGTTTGTTAAACCACTATCAAAAACTATAAGAAAAGAGCAAATTTCAAATGAGAGTCCTTATGCTCCTAAGGCCCCTTATCCCAGCCGTCTAGTTAATAAGAAGAAGAGTGCAATGTGGAGAAAATTTTTTGATGTCTTCAAAAAGTTAGAAATGAATATCCATTTTTTAGATGTCATATCCTAGATCCCCGCCTATGCGAAAGTGTTGAAAGATTTATGCACTCATAAAATAATCACTAGCGTTCCCAAAAATGCGTTCTTGGCAGGTAACACCAGTTCCATAATTACTTAACCTGTAGTAGCCAAGTATAAGTGTGACATCCAGCCAAAACCTAGCCCGGGATACCCTATTTGTTTTGGGATAAAGAAAGACTTGTTTAATGTTAGACCTTGAAGTTGGACCTTGATTTCAATGTTGTTATCCTTGAAAGCCTTAGGAGGCCATATCCGGCCTTATCCTTACCCTGACTCGGCCCGGAATTTGTATTGTCTGTTGATCCAATGACCCGAAGTGGTGGGAAAAGTCCTTGTATACCCTTTTGGTTGATGATTTGGTGTCGGAGCCCAAGCCCATGGACATTGACGATGATGCCCCTCACTTGAGAGCATTGTCAGCGTTAGTTTTGAATCTGCGCACCGAAGAGGGGTGAATTAGTTGGTAGACCTAATGAACACCTGTGCACAATCCAAAAGTATTTCCCGAAACTAGACTTCTTGATGGACTTGTAGGAGAAAACCCCACCCAATTTGACCCCATATAGCCTTCCAAATCCCTGTCCGAAGTTGCTGAACTATGTCTGGCAAATCCTGCTTGCGCATCGAAGAAGGTGAGCTTAGTTGGTAGACTTAATGAATTCCCATGCTTGATCCAAAGGTATTTCTGGAAACTAGACTTCTTTATTGACTTGTAGGAGAAAACCTCACTCAATTTGACCTTGTATAGCCTTCCGAATCCCTGTTCAAGGTTCTTGAACTATTCCTGAGAATTTTGTTGAAACTGTTGTTGGTCGATACTATTGGTCGATACTATCAACCAAAGGTATCGACCAAAACAAGCCCAGAATCGTGAAAAATATGCTTTTTGGATATTCCTTTGTCCTTTTAAGTGAAACCTCGAACCTAAATCATTATTTCACTCATTTCAACATCTGAGAACGTGGGAAAGCTCCTCTAAGCCTCCTCCTTGGCTTGGGTGATGATCTTCTACAAGAATCATTGTTTCTCTTCTCTAATCTCTTCTCCAAGGTATGTAATCTCTCACTCTCTCTTTAATCTACTTCTACCTCATCTTGTTCTTGCTACTGAGTTCGTGGAGAAGGTGCTGCAACCTTGCAACCACCTCTTCTACAAGCTCTCTTGGGTTGATTAAACCTCTCTTCATTCTTTCCATGCTATGATTCTCATACATGATGTTCTTGCTTTCTTATTTTGATTTTCCTCTTCTTTACAACATGAATTCATCTCTTAATCTGATTTTCTCTTTCAATTAGGTCTGATTATATGTTAGTAATTGTCTATATTCTATTGTTCATCATTCTATTGCATAAATTCCTAAGTTCTCTTGCAATTGCAATTGATTTCATTGAAGAACAAGATTCTTGCAAGTTTGAACCTAGGACCTCAAATTGGGGGTTTTCAATCCGACCATTGGATCATGTTAATTCTTTCTACGTAGTCTCCTGCTACTGTTCTTAAGCATCCCTCCAAGTTTCATATCGATCCCGCGACCCGGAAGACCCATTTTGAGCCAAAACCCAAAAATCCCATTTTTTGTCCAAGACTCTCGTTGGTCGATACTATTGGTCGATACCATCAACCCAATGTATCAACCAACAAGGTTGCTTGTCGAAACTTTTGCCCATTTTTTGATCCGTTTGATCTCCGATTGTTTTGATTTCTTCTCTAATCCTTCATATATGTTTGTTTAGGGTTTTAAGACTATAATTGGACCATTCTCTTGTGACTTCGGATCATCTTCTTCACAATTTGAGGTAAGGACGGTTATTGCCATATAACATAGACTGTATGACTTTTACACTGCTGTTGGTAACTTAGTAGACTTAACTTATTATTTGATTTTAGACATCATATGACTACTGTAGTTACCTTATGACAGTAACACCATGCTTAATTACTTGATTTATCATGTTTACTTATTCTTGTCATTTATTTATATACTTGTATTATGAGATGTTATGACATGTTTTCAATATGATAATGTATTGTTGATATGTAATGGATGGAAATAAGCATGTGATTGCTTAGGTATGATTTGGGATTGGGGAGTGCCCTTCGGTACTTGTCCTTGGACATCGGAGGGAATAGTATGGGATGTTCTCCGAAGATGCCCATCGACGCTTTCTGGATCATTGGATGACATACATAGGACTTGTCTAGATGTATGGCTAGGATGCCCTGTCATATTAGACCCGAATCGGAAGGGCATTGAGACCGAACGACCCGTGGTAGTAGTGTGGATTTGTGGGCGCTCAAGACCGGTAACCACTCCGTGAGAGGACATAAATTGCATTGCGGATACCCGGAAGGGGCCATTTATTGGTAGGGTTGCAAATGGCTAGACTTGGGCTCACGGGCACTCAAGACCGGTGAAATGATCCGTGAGGGGACGTGAGAGCTTCCCGTTTACCATTTGTGGATGACCAATAGGGTTGATGAGTCCGGTGAGTAATATCCGTGACTCTAGTGTGAAGGATACCGGAAAGGATCCCGAGAGGGGAGGAATGGACGTATCTCGGAACCGACATGATATGACTAAGTAGATGACTTGCATTGGGCTAGGCTTTACTTTGACATGCGCCAATACTTAGACCAAATGGTGATGTGAGAGAGTGGTGACCGAAACCCCCAACCATGGATTTGTCCGAGAGGGATGCAGGACCCAACTTCCCCCGGTGATGAGTGACTGAGACTACCTAAAGAAGTATGGTGCTTTGACTTAAAGCATGTCTACCATAGAGACCAGCATACTTAGAGTTAGAATCATATTTGCATCTTATGTCTCATATCATCTGCATCAGTTCATGATTGATATCATATGGCTTATGTATTATGGAATAACTTTCCTTCTTGAGTTCTTTTGAACTCACTCCTTTTTGCAACATATTTTGTTAGACTTTTTCTGCAGGTACTCCTACCTTTGATTTGTGACGGTCAACACTTTGAGGACTAAGTTGGTGACTCATACCACTTTGGCTACGGTGACTACATCGGTGAAGGCTATCAGTTCAAGACTCATATTTGTCGGGGAGTAGATCCGGCTTGGCTTAGCTTCTTATGATTATGTTATTGAGGAGACATTGTATAAGTTAGAAGAAACTGTAACTTAGTTGCTTACCTTTTTATTTTCCTTCTTTGGAGATTTGGTTGTAACCTTTACCTTATTTCGATCTACCTTCCGCACAGTTGTCTTTTGATTTGGTACTTGTTATCCCGCACTCTGATGTTCGTTGTGATCCTTCTGTGATCATTTCTTAACTTTTATTATTAGATTACTTGAATACTATAAATTGTTCTTGCTTTTGATTATATTATTGTGATAAGTGGATATGATCGTTCCTAAACTGGATCTGTTGGGCTGTGGATCACTCCCGAGTAACCCAGATAGGGTACCCCCTGGGTGGGTTTAGGGCGGGATGTGACAATAAGAATCCAGGGAGCCCTACCATAGCTTGTGTCATAGGCAATACGCACATTGAACATGCTTTACTTAATCTTGGTGCAAGTGTGAATCTTTTGCCTTATCATGTTTATAAGCAAATAGGATTGGGAGAGTTGAAAGCAACTAGAACTACTCTTCAGTTGGCAGATAGGTCAATTAAGATTCCTAAAGGGATGGTTGAAGATGTTTTACTAAAGGTAGGAGAATTTATTTTTTCAATTGATTTCATTGTATTAGATACTAAACCTTTTTTAATCAAAGATGAAATCCCAATAATTCTAGGAAGACCATTTTTGGCTACTAGTAATGCATTAATCAATTGTCGAAATGGCCTCTTACGGTTGTCTTTTGGAAATCGAACTGTGGAGTTTAATATGTTCAGGATAGGGAAACAACCACAAATAGAAGAAGAGATCAATATGCTTGAGGAGTCTTTGGATTTTCCTAAAGATTTGATTACCAACTTTGAGATTGATTTTGATTATGAATTTCAAGAATGTATGGATATGTTGGATGATGATAGTGAAACTTTCTTTTCTGAATTATTAATTTTTCACACACCTTTGGAGCCTATTAAACCCCTATCCATCTCCATCTCCATCTCCATTCCCAAGCCCTCAATAATTGAACCTCCCAAGCTAGAATTGAAAGAGTTGCCTTTTCATTTGAATTATGCTTTCTTGGGACAATATAATTCTCTTTTTGTCATTGTTCTCTCTAATTTAACTTCTGACAAAGCAGAAGAGTTGATCTCACTGTTGAATGATAACCGAGAAGCATTGAATTGGTCTATCACTAATATCAAAAGTCTAAGCTCTTCCATTGTACAACATCATATTCATCTTATGAAGGATGCTAAACCTTCTAAAGAGCCTCAACAGATGATGAAAATTTTCTCTTACATGGTAAAGGTTTTTCTTGAAGTCTTTAGGGATGACTTTTCTACTCATGGTTTTTCTTATTTAGAGTGTCTTCCCCATCATACATTGATATTGAAGATAAGACTAAAGCTTCCCATGATAAGCACATCTTGATTGAAATGTATACCCCTCATTTGTCTTCCTTGTTTATCTTTTCATGCAGGCATTGATGACATTGCATTACTTAAGTGTGTGTGTGTGGGGGGGGGGGGGGGGGATATCTTCTTTGTAAATTTTAACTTTGACTTTTGGTTAGTATACATACCATTTCAATTGTTATGATGTGTGAAATGAGAGTGATTTTAGTACCCATTGTGAACACATAAAAACCTTGTTGAGAGGAAGGTAATTTGTATGTATGTTGAGATTAGAATTTCCTAGAAAAATAAAAGGCCCTTAACTTAAGGCGTTGGACTATCTATGGGTTTTGTGGGTCCATGGTTCTTTGGCTAGGAGTTGAGATCAATATTTTTTTTTTGTATGGCATGACAAAAGAAGAAGAAAAAGAGTAAAAAGTAAAAGTTGAATTCCTTGGAACTAGACAGGGCACTCTGACTCAGTCGAGGTGACTTGATCGAAACTCTTAGGAATAAGATTATTGAAAAGAACTCCCGCATCACTGTCTATGCGGACATATGCAAAGCAACGCTACAAAGTAACTTAGGTTTATGGTGTTTGCTCCACCATGTCATTCAAGCCAACCGTAGTAGAGTAAAGTAGAGTTCACTACTCAAAAAAAAAAAAAAAAAAAAGGGAGAAATATATGCAAGTGTCATCAATGCCTTGGTAGAAATGTTTTATCAAAAATACTTCAAAATCTTAGTCCTTAGTCCCTTAGCTTTATGTGTGGTTTTGCTTAAAGGAGAGGTGTACTTGAAAGATATAAGGGTGAGTCTTTGATTGAGATATATGCTTAGTCTCAAGATTCAATATGGGGTAATAAAGTTCTAGTGTGGGATGTTAAAATCAATGGTGAGAAAAATTGTCATAGCTATTGATCTTGTATGAGTACTTACCAATTGTTAGAGTTGGAATTTGCAATGTTTTATTTTGAGCTAAATTGGAATTTTGGATGTATATTCTCTGCAAACGTCTACGAGACAAAACTCGTTCTCTAGGGGTAACCTAGTGGTTTAAAGGCTTGTTACACATGCTAAGTGTAACCGTGATTCCTAGCTATGAAAGTGAATCAGGATTTTATTTTGTTACATTAGTTTCTTACCTACATTTGTATTTTTTTTCTTTTATTCTTGCTTGAGGACAAGCTTAGTCTAAGTGTGGGGGAATCTGATGAGCATGACGAAATCTGATGGGCACATTTATGTGTGAAATCTTAAGGCATAAATCATGCATTTTACATACTTAGAGTGGAATTACATTGGGTTTTATGTTGTTTTTGCAGATTTTAAGACTTTTCAAGATTTAAGCAAATATTTGGGGTTTTGGATATGAAACATGCAATTTTACATGTAAAGAGGTCCGTTCAACTTCTCAAGTGCGAAAATGGGCTTGAAATTTTAGGGCATAAATCATGCATTTTACACACTTAGAGTTGAGTTACATTGGGTTTTATGTTGGGTTTGCAAATTTTAGGACTTTTCAAGATTTAAGCAAACATTTGGAGTTTTGGATATGAAACATGCAATTTTACATGTAAAGAGGTCCGTTCAACTTCTCAAATGCAAAAATGGGCCTGATCTGAAGCATGATAGGCTAGAGATGCGATTATGGGCCAACTCCAAAATATTTTAGAGATAAAGAAGCAAATTTTTATCTGCGGCTGAGATTATAAATTATCAATCAAATCTACAGAGGTATTCTTGGGAGAGTCCTAATGGAGAAAAAGAATCCTTGCATACTTCAATATCTTAATTCCTATTTGGGACTTGATAAAAAAATAAAAAATAATAAAAAAAAGAGAGGAAAAAGAATTATATTCAAAGAAGGAAGAGGGGAAAATCCCGTTTTTGAATGTCTCTGTCCAATTTTGACCAAGCCCTTCATCGAACAGTCATCTGGTGTCCGATCGAGCTGATTTTTGGAGGAGAGCTTCTTGACTTCTTGATCTTCAAATCCAATGATGGAATTGTGCATTTGATCTCTCTAAGTCAGTCCGATTAGTACGCCAAAACCCTAATTGGTTGAGTCAGATAAAAACTTTGAGTTTGATTCAAACTCTGTCAAAATTCATATCCCATGTAAACTCTATAAAAGGAGAGCATACTCCATCAAGGAAAAACGTGTTTTAGAGCTTAGGAGAAGCACTCTTTCTTTTCTCTTTAGTTTATTTTAGGCTTTCTCTAGTTTTCTTTGATTGCTTTTATGAGATTCTAATTTTTAGATTGAATGTTTATGTTTAATTTTTTTATGTAATGCAATTTCAAGTTCAAGTTTCAAGTTTCAAGTTTGAAGATTCTAACAAGGTTCTATTCCTCCTCTCAGCAACCCCATTTTTCTGTGGAGTCCCTGGAATAGTAAGATGCATAGATATCTCCTTTTCATCACACAACCCTTTGAACATATCGGAAAGATACTCTCAACCTCTATCCATTCTAAGAGTTTTAATTCTTTTATCTAACTGATTCTCAACTAAGCTCATGAACTTCTTAAAATATTCTAAAGCTTCTGACTGATGACAAATTAGATAAATGTGACCATACCGTGTATAGTCATCTATAAATGTGATGAAATAAGCATGTCCTTTCTAGTATGCACATTCATGGGTCCACACACATCTAAATGGATAAGTTCTAGAGGAAGAGAGGCTCTCAAAGCCTTTTTAAATGATTTTCTAGTTGTTTTTCCTACTAGACATGATTCAACAGGTTGGCAAATCAGATAGTGAAACTTGGCCCAAGAGACATTCTCTTGCCAACTTGTTCATCCTATCTAAGCCAATATGTCCTAGTCTAGCATGCCATATATTAGAATCATTACACACAGTATCTTGACAAATAAAAGCACTATTAGAATTAGATAAATAATCCATTGTATTTAATACAATAAAACCATTATGAAAAAAACCATAACCATAAACTATATCACTTAGATACAAAACCAAAAAATTGTTCTAAAAAACAACCTTACATACATGTTCCATAAGAAAATTAACAGAGACAAGATTTCTCCTAATCTTTGGAGCATACAACGCATCATGGAGTAACACATCTGGCCACCTTGCAAAACAAATTTGCACGTGCCAATGCCATGAACCTCCACACTTGAGCTGCTCCCATTGTTATCTTCTGCTTTCCTTTGGAACACAACGGTATTCCACGAAGCTCGAGCGTTCCCTCGTTATTTGTTCTATCGCACCTGAATCAACAATCCATAAAGGACTTAATTCAACAAGCATAATAGAACTTGTTACATAACAAGATGAGTTAAACACATAGTACATATCTCCTGCTCAATGAAATCACGAGCAAGTGACCAGGCTTTCTGAATTTAAAGCAAATGAAAGATGCTTTCTTCTTGCCAGCACTAGTCCCCCTTGAACTCTTGGGGCCACTTTTGTTTCTGTTCCCACCTCTGTTACTTTGCCTGGGACACTGAGGTTGAGCTTTTTCCTTCTTGCTCTTAACGCCTGCACCCTTACTAGTGCTTGCTTTAGGGGCAAGTACTTCAATATCGCCAGATTCTCAAACCTATTTCTGGGGAATACCGAAGGTGGAGTTCTATATATCGTTCGGCTGTTGGAAGAGCTTCATCCTATTGGGGTCAGTTTCTAATATTTTGGTGGCCTTACGACCCATTATTTCCACCATTATGAGTGAACGGGAGAGTCTATTGGGTGGCGGAGAGTCGACGGAAAACTCAGAGCCTCCAAAATTTTAGTTTGTGAATTCCTTTATCAGATAGCAACACTCTTTTACGGAGTGCTTCATAATTGAAATCTTGTCTTCAAGCTCAAGAAGGTAATGGGTTTTAAAATTTTAACTTACAAATCTTTGAATTGACGCCATTCCCACCTCCCTCTTCCCTCTTCATTTTATTAAGCATCCGTCTCTCCCAACAAGATCCCGTTCTTTCTGGTCATAGTAAACTCGATCTCTCGTCGCCTCCTCTATCCAATCTCAATCGATTTATCTCCTCATACAGCAAAACCCTTCTTTCTCTGCAACTTGAATTAACTATCCACTTGGACCTCATCGCCACCTCCACTGCCACTGACAGATTTATTCGGTTATTCTTCCATGTTTAGGTGATGCCAAGGATGAAGAAGAGCAAAAAAATAGGGCCCCGGTCTAGATTTGGGACATTCAGACCTTATACAAGAGAAAATCCATCGATGGAAATGATGCCTTCCACCATGGAGCGGGTGAGATCTCCAACCAAAAGTTAACAGGAGAACAAAACTTATCCAAATATTTTTCAACATTGGATCTTAATATTCCACATGGCATATTATGAGGTATGCACCGCAGTGCACCGCCTAATCCTGTATATCAGACGATTTTTTTTTCCGAATTTAATTTTTGTGTTCTTGTCATTTTCATTATGAAAATTCAAATATTAACGAGATGAAACACATCGGAAGTAGGAACTTCCTAAAATTGGAAGTCGAGGAAAATGAAGAAAGACCTTAATTTTAACAAGAGAAAGAAAAGAAGACAATTATATATATATATATATAAGAGAAGAAAACAAGCTAACACTTTAAGATTAAGTTTTTCCCTAATTAATAAGGGTAGTAACGTAATATAATATAAAGTAGAAATAAGCAATATAATACCTCAAGATTATTTTGAGGTTTTCAAATTTATCAAAGATGTCATGTTATCACTTAACTCATAGAGTATAACCGTAGGGATGTCAATATATAATTACAGATAAAGTCTAAGGCTAGATTAAAATTTACAAACAATATAACAATTAAGGTAATAATTATGTTATAACATCTAATCTTTACTAAGAGGTGTCGGTTATTACCAATTGAGTAAACATTTGATGGTGAAACTGTACCCTTTTTTCATAATTTTCGTCAATTGATTGTTTTATTGTCTAATTTTTTTTATTATTATTTTCTTGCTATGTAACTACATTCTTCCTTGTGATTCAGATCTTAAATTGTTTATGACTTCTTGTTTTATTAGTTAGGTGTTAATGATGAGGAGACAGATTTATTCTAGAAAGAAAAAGAGAAACGAAAACAGACAAAGAAAATTCAAAACAAATCAATTTTTGGTAGAGCTCTATGAAATGTTTTTATGTACTCGAGTCGTTGGTTTTAGTTTAAATGAGGAATGAATGAGTGGTGCTTAGACTTAGTTCAGTTATTTCCTTTCCATTTTAACATTGTTTGCTACTTTTAGGAGTAAGCTTTTGCGCTAGTACTCTACTATAAATATGAAAGAATTCTCCAGCTTCTCCCACCAAGAAGGCCACAAAACACATACGAATTCATTCAGTCCTTTGCGACAATGGATGCAACAAGAATAGTAACTATAGCTTTGCTTCTTCTATTGGTCGCCCTAGGCAACACCTCTAATGGTACTAATGCTACTCCAGGTAATAAAGACAATATCGCTCACTTGTATAAAAATATATATAAGAACAAATAATGCATTCTTTAAATATTCTTTTATACATTATCTATTCATAATTGATTCTTCTGTTAAATCTGGGTTAATTAGCAGAAGGAGAACTATTTGTACCCGTTGAAGTAATGCAACATGAGATCTATTACAATGAAGGACAAGGTGGACAAAAGCAGGGAATACAGAAGTGTGCAAAATGTAGATGTTGCAATAAGAACAAAACTACGTGTGCCGAAATGTGTTGCAATTATACCGTCAATTGCCAACCTAACAAATGTGTCACTATTCCCACATCTTGCAATTGTAATTCTTGTTCTCCATGAAGTAACTGGCCAACTAGCCATGAATAAACAATAATTAATAAAATACTAGGAGGACTTCAAGTTCAAATTAATTTTTTCAGATATTATCAGTTAATTAGAATAAGCTTTTGAGTCTCAGTGTACTACATAAGTGAAAATGCCAAAAAACAATTACAAATGGATCTACTTGAAAGGCCCTTTCAATTTCACCGCAATGCACAGCCTAATCTTTTACAGCAGACAATTTTTTTCCGAGTTGCATTTTTGTTCTTGTCATTTTAATTATGAAAAGTCAAATCTTAATGAGATGAAACTCATTGGAAGTAGGACCTTTCTAAAATTGAAAGTCAAGAGGAAAATAAAGAAAGACCTTTATTTTAACAAGAGAAAGAAAAGAAAACAATTCTTTTTTTTTTCTTTCCATTTTTGTATTTTGATAAGAGAAGAAAACTACCTAACACTTTAAGATTAAGTTTTTCCCTAATTAATAATGGTAGTAACGTAACATAATGTAATGTATAACTAAGCAATATAATACCTCAAGATTATTTTGAGGATTTATAATAAATCAAAGAGATCATTTTATCATTTAACTCGTAGAGTATAACCGTAGGTATGTCAATATAATTATAGATAAAGTTTTAGGCTAGATTAAGATTTTAAAAAAATGTAACAATTAAGATAATAATTATCCTATAATATATATTCTTCACTAAGAAGTGTTGGTTATAACCAATTGAGTAAACATTTGACGGTAAAACTGTATCCTTTTTCATAATTTTCGCCGATTGAATGTTTTATTGTCTAAAAAAATAATTCTTGCAATGTAACTTCATTCTTCCTTGTGATTCGAATCTTAAATAGTTTATGACTTCTTGTTTTATTAGTTAGGTGTTATTGATGACGAGAAAGCTTTATTCCGAAAGAAAAAAAGAGAACAAAAAGCGACAAAGAAAACTCAAAATAAATCAATTATTGTTAGAGCTCCATGAAATGTTTTTATGAACTCGAGTCGTTGGTTTTAGTCTAAGTGAGGAATAAATGAGTGGTGCTCTGACTTAGTTCAGTTATTTCCTTTTCATTATCACATTGTTTGCTACTTTTAGGTGTAAGCTTTTGTGCTAGTACGCTACTATAAATATGAAAGCATTCTCCAGCTTCTCCCACCAAGAAGGCCAAAAAACACATACAAATTCATTCAGTTCTCTGTGATAATGGATGCAACAAGAATAGTAACTATAGCTTTGCTTCTTCTATTGGTCGCCCTAGGCAACACCTCTAATGGTACTAATGCTACTCCAAGTAATAAAGACAATCTCGCTCGCTTGTATAAAAATATATATATGAATAAATAATTCAATCTTTAAATAATATTTTATACACTATCTATTCATAATTCATGCTTCTGTTAAATCTGGGTTAATTAGCAGAAGGAGAACTATTTGTACCCGTTGAAGTAATGCAACGTGAGATTTACTACAATGAAGGACAAGGTGGACAAAAGCGGGGAATACAGAAGTGTGCAAAATGTTGATGTTGCAATAAGAACAAAACTACGTGTGCCGAAATGTGTTGCAATTATATCATTAATTGCCTAGTAAACAGATGTGTCACTATTCCCACATCTTGCAATTGTAATTCTTGTCCTCCATGAAGTAACTGGCCAACTACCCATGAATAAATAATAAATAATAAAATACTTGAAAGACTTCAAGTTCAAATGATTTTTTTTCAGATTTTATCAGTTAATTAGAATAAATTTTTGAGTCTCAGTGTACTATACAAGTGAAAATGCCCATAAACAATTACAGATGGTTCTACTTGAAATGCCCTTTCAATTTTCCGTAAAAGAAGAACATTTTTATTATTATTATTATTTTTTTGTGTAAAAGAGAACTTTATTTATTCAAGAGAAAACCACGAGGGATTCTACGTTGTAGAGAGTCATAGTGCAGGATCCTTGTTAAAAGGGGGTGGGGTATGGTGGTACACGAACCAATCTTGATATAGTGTTGAAGATTTGGCCAATTCATCGGCAACTAAATTTGTTTCACGATGAGCATGTGTGAATGAACATGCGGTGAAGGTGGTCGCTAAAAGATGAATATTATTGTGGGTGAAGACGGTCTTTACAAATTCAATTTTGAAGAATCTTTGCACAAAAATTTATCCCAGGTTTTTTTTTTTTTTTGCCACACTCCTGAGTTACTCCTTAAGATTAATAGCATCCTTTTAGTTACCTGATTTATCAATTAGATTTCTGTAGCAGGAAATATTATTAATCACATCTCTGCGATAAGGAAATCGAAGTTAAATGTTGATCTAAGGAAGTTAAATTTTCCCAAAAAACAAGAACACCTTCCAATGAATAATTTGATGCTCAATTCATCTTCTTCTTCGTCTACTCTCTATAACCATTCTTATTTTATTCCTGCATCTTCATGATTTATATTGTCGCGCAAATATTTTTATATTTTCGCACATTTGCCGTCGTCTTCCGTTAAAATCTGACGATAATATTGGAATTGAAAAAATTAACTAAATGAGACTAACGGGTGTTAGCAATAGAGGGCCTGATTGATAAATTGGATATCGTAGGAGATGGCGTTAATATTAAGGGCTGGCATTGAAAATTTCCCTTTTTTCAACAATTTCTTTTTTTATCCTACATGAGGACGGTAATTAATCAATGAATTAAATTCTTGTATATTTAACGATCATGCAAGTTTTTTTTTTTCTTTTCTTGTTTTTCCCTGTAAAAATTTAGTAATACATTTAAATTATATAAATCACTGGGTGCGAAACTATATATTTTTGGGGAAATTTTGTTGCCTCCATACATTATAGTTCAATTACCAAAGGCACCTAATCTTTATGAAACTATTATTGTGTCTCTCATTGTTGATGGTGTTAAGTGAGGGGTTGGATAATTAATATATGATTTGTCCTTCTAGAATTAGGAAGTCGAATAATAATATTATCATCATTTAGGGAGAAAAACTAAAGAAAATGCAATACAAATTTTATGGGAAAAAATCGTCTGTTGTGCGAGAATATTGGAGTGCACTACTAGACCATATTGTGCCATGTGGCATATTAAAATCTAACAATTGAAAATGCTAAAATATTTTTTATTACTTAATTCATCAATCCAGGTTGAGATTTCACCTGTCCCACTTTCCTCTTCCAAATCCATCACTGCAATTTATTGCTTTTCACTCTCGCCGGATTCTCAAACCTATTTATGGGGAATACCGAACGTGGAGTTCTGGTTATCGTTTCGCTGTTGGAAGATCTTCATACCATTGGGTTCAGATTCTGGGATTTTGGTGGCATTATGAACGGTTATTTCAATCCTTATGAGTGAACAGGAGAGTCTATTGTGTGGTGGAGAGTCGACGGAAAACTCAGAGCCGCCAAAATTTTAGTTAATTTGTGGGTTCCCTTATCAAATAGCAACTCTCTTTTACGGAGTGCTTCTTAATTGAAATCTTGTCTTCAAGCTCAAGAAAGTAATGGGTTTTAAAATTTTCACTTACAAATCTTTGAATTGACGCCATTCCCGCCTCCCTCTTCCCTCTTCATTTTATTATGCAACCGTCTCTCCCAACAAGATCCCTTTCTTTCTAGTCATAGTAGACTCGATCTCTCGTCACCTCCTCTATCCAATCTCAATCGATTTGTCTCCTCATACAGCAAAACCCTTCTTTCTCTGTAACTTGAATTAACTATCCACTTGGACCTCATCGCCACTTCCCCTGCCACTGACAGATTCATTCGGTTACACTCAAATGTTTAGGTGACGCCAAGGATGAAGAAGAGTAAAAGAATAGGACACTGGTCTAGATTTGGGACATTCAGACCTTAAACAAGAGGAAATCCATCGATCGAAATGACGCCTTCCGCCATGGAGTGGGTGAGATCTCAACCTGAAAATGAACAGGAGAACAAAATTTATCCAAATATTTTTCAACATTGGATCTTAATATTCCACATGGCATCTTATGAGGTATGCACCGCAGTGCACCGCCTAATCGTGTACAACAGGGGATTTTTTTTCCGAATTTCATTTTTGTGTTCTTGTCATTTTTATTATGAAAAGTCAATTCATAATGAGTGAAACTCATCGGATGTAGGAACTTCCTAAAATTGAAAGTCAAGAGGAAAATGGAGAAATACCTTTATTTTAACAAGAGAAAGAAAAGAAGCCAATTCTTTTTCTTTTTTTTCTTTCCATTTTTTTTATTTTGATAAGAGTGGAAAACAAACTTAACACTTTAAGATTACGTTATTCCATAATTAATTAGGGTAGTAATGTAACATAATATAAAGTATAACGAAGCAATATAATACCTTAAGATTATTTTGAGGTTTTCGAATAAATCAAAGATGTCATGTTGTCACTTAACTCATAGAGTATAACCGTAGGGATTTCAATATATAATTACAGATAAAGTCTAAGGTTAGATTAAATTTTCAAAAAATATAACAATTAAGGTAATAATTATCAAATAATATCTATTCTTCACTAAGAGGTGTTGGTTATTACCAATTGAGTAACCATTCGACGGTGAAATTATATCCTTTTTTCATAATCTTCATCAACTCATTGTTTTATTCTCTAAAAAAATTTCTTCCTATATAACTACATTCTTCCTTGGGATTCGAATCTTAAATAGTTTATGACTTCTTGTTTTATTAGTTAGGTGTTATTGATGAGGAGAAAGCTTTATTCCAGAAAGAAAAAGAAAAACGAAAATTGACAAAGAAAACTCAAACAAATCAATTATTGTTAGAGCTCCAAGAAATGTTTTTATGTACTCGAGTCATTTGTTTTAGTCTAAGTGAGAAATGAATGAGTGGTGCTCTAACTTAGTTCAGTTATTTCCTTTTCATTATCACATTGTTTGCTACTTTTAGGTGTAAGCTTTTTCGCTAGTACTCTACTATAAATATGAAAGCATTCTCCATCTTCCCCCCACCAAGAAGGCCACAAAACACATACGAATTCATTTAGTCCTCTACAACAATGGATGCAACAACAATAATAACTATAGCTTTGCTTCTTCTATTGGTCGCCCTAGGCAACACCTCTAATGGTACTAATGCTACTCTAGGTAATAAAGACAATCTCGCTCGCTTGTATAAAAATATATATATGAATAAATAATGCATTTTTTAAATATTCTTTTATACATTATCTATTCATAATTCATGTTTCTGTTAAATCTGGGTTAATTAGCAGAAGGAGAACTATTTGTACCCGTTGAAGTAATGCAACGTGAGATCTACTACAATGAAGGACAAGGTGGACAAAAGCGGGGAATACAGAAGTGTGCTAAATGTAGATGTTGCAATAAGAACAAAACTACGTGTGCCGAAATGTGTTGTAATTATACCGTCAATTGCCTACCTAATAAATGTGTCACTATTCCCACATCTTGCAATTGTAATTCTTGTTCTCCATGAAGTAACTGGCCAACTACCCATGAATAAATAAGAAATAATAAAATACCTGAAAGACTTCAAGTTCAAATTAATGCTTTTCAGATTTTATCAGTTAATTAGAATAAACTTTTGAGGCTCAATCTAATGTATAAGTGAAAATGCCCAAAAACAATTACAGATGGATCTACTTGAAAGGCCCTTTTAATTTCCCGTAAAAGAAGAATATTATTTTTTTTCTTCTTTTTTTTTGTAAAAGAGAACTTTATTTATTCAAGAGAAAACGACGAGGGATTCTACATTGTAGAGAGTCATAGTGCAGGATCCATGTTAAAAGGGGTGGGGGGGGGGTTAAAGATAGTGGTACACGAACCAATCTTGAGATAGTGTTGAAGATTTGGCCAATTCATAGGCAACGAAATTTGTTTATGATTGATAAGGAGAGTTTATGATCAGACCGGGTTCATACCTGGTCCGACCCTCGACCCCGGTCGAGACGGAGAAAACTGAATCGCTCCCGAGCGAACCGGATCCGGAAGATGGCTTGCTGAAGAAGAAAGCTTATTCGGCTACAAGCGTGCCCTAATCTTACTTATGGATTAGGGTAATCACCCTGATGACGGCAGACTCAAACTGACGGCTGCGGATAATCATTATCGAAGGGATAACCATCGCATAACCTAAAGGTTATCTCAGGAGTCCTCTACTAGCCCAAACTAATAGAAGTCTATCGCTCAACGGATCTAACTGATAAGATCCAACTACCCGAAGAAGGCTCAAGTGCATCCAACGAAGGAGATTCGAAGGTACACTCTATATAAACCTCACTACCATACAAGGTGAGGGACGGATCAATCGATCAAAAAGAATACTATCTGAGACTCGAGTTCGGATACATACTCGATCGACCTAAACTATCGACGATCCGCTATCTAGATCACCTTTCCCGGTTCTTCATTCCTTAGCTCGTGCTTCTAGCAGAGCCGTTTGTGATTAAGTTCATCAACCGACTTAGCCTTCGGAGGTGGACTCCCGACCCCAGGATCGGGCCACATCCGACGCTTTCGTTTTGCAGGACATCACGTGGAGATCCAAGGGCTGAGCAGATTTTGGACGCATCATTTGGCGCCGTCTGTGGGAAACGACTTGAAAAGCCATGGTGACTAGATCAGCAGCCGCAGCAGCCGCTGCACAACGCAATTCCGGTGTTCAGATACCGGGAGTGAATAATCCGGATATTCCCCAGGAAAGCCAAAATCCTATCGAAGTGGATGATGGCCGGGGAGGACGTAATCCTCCTCCCCGATACAATCCAAGATCAATTGGATCGGGTAAAGATTCAACTCTTGGAGGTGAGCCAAGCACTCCGCATGCTCGCCAGACGAGTGGTTTTACCACAAGAGCCTGATCAACGCGATTCAGGGAGACGTGCATTGCCACATGACCAGAGAATGGTGGAAGACCGGAATGTTGATCAGAATTTCCGTGAAGGAGACCGAGGACTTCGGAGGATCGATGATCAACCGAGGCGAGGCGATCGGTTTGACAGACCGCAAGAGAGTACAACTGATTCAAATACAAGGTTGGATACAGGGGTAAGAACTCACTCACCCACTGTCAGAAGAACCGTTCGTGATGATCGAGCAGTTCGTGACGAGAGGAATGTTCGGGAAGGACGGGCTGTCCGTGATAATCGAGTAGCACGGGATGATCGTGTTAATCGAGGTCGTGATCATATTGCTGAAGATCACCCGACCCAGATTGGTCAAGAATTGGCCAACATCAATGAGAAGTTAGGGCAGTTGGCTAAGGGAAGAATAACTGAGGATATTTACTCAGTCATTCGGAAGACTCCTTTTGCTGAACCAATTGCGGGATATCGGTTTCCCCATAACTTCCGTTTGCCTACCTTCTCAACATTCGATGGCTCCGGAGATCCAACAGCTCACATCGGCTATTACCAACAGACCATGGCGATTTCGAGTAATTCCGATGAAATTTTATGCGGGTTTTGGTTCATCTCTAATCGGAGCAGCACAAAAGTGGTTTTCTAACCTCCCCTCCTGGAAGGATTGTAAACTTTGACGAATTGGCGCGCCAATTCATATGGCGATTCCAGAGTGGGATACGAGGTCAAGAAAACGGAAGAAACCTTGTTCTTCGTCAAACAAGGAAAGAGCGAATCGATCGAGAGTTTCCGAAAAGATTCAACAAAGTGACGATGGAGATAGAAAACTTGGATGAACAACTAGCCGAAACCGCTCTATTCACAGGAGTCACTAATCGGAAACTCCCGGAGTTATTACTACAGGATATACCCACGACTTATGCTGAGTTGGTACGAGAGATGCCGAAGCGAGGCTGAAGTCATGGAGATTCTAGATGCGTGCCAAGGAGATAATAAAGTCTCCAATAAGGAACAAAAGGCTCTCGAGCGAAGCGAAGCCAAAGAAGAATGTTCGCGATCGGGTTGGAAAATCCCAGCCTTGGCGCCAAAGATCCCCCAGTAGAAGTGAGTACACTCCATTGAATGCTCCTCGGGCTGATATTTTGAATATCCTCAAAAGAAAAAAAATTTTGAAGTGGCCGCCTAAAATTCTTTTGAAACCCCGGAGAGCAGCGGGATCGGGAAAAGTATTGCCGATTCCACAAGGACTATGGTCATTATACTAATGACTTTCGTCATCTGAAGGCATATATTGAGAGATTGATATCTCAGGGACATCTGTCAAGTTTTGTTAGCAGGAGAAGGGAGAAGCCACGTGGACCACGTGCGGCTGCTCCAAAAAGGGATCGTTCGGTTAATTCAGAACGATCGAGGGAGGCCCCGAAGTCTAAAAAAGGCAAGGAGGTGATTGAAGCTGCTACTCGGTCACCGATCCTTACCATCTTCGGGGGCCAGAGCCCGAATCATTCCGGAGTCTAAAAACCAAATCCAAATTTGTTGGAGCCGGAGAGGCGCGAGAAGCGGAAGAAGCTGAATGGTGAAGATTCTATCACCTTTAGCGAAGAAGACGAAAGAGACGTTTGTTTACCTCATGATGATGCTATAGTCATCAAGGTAGAGATTGCATGGCGGGAAGTGCATAGAGTTTTGATTGATACGAGTCTGCACGGCTGACCTAATTTCCTACGAAGTGTATCAAAAATTGAAGGTGGATCGGGACTTGATGAAACCTTCATCTACACACCTATATGGCTTTGCGGGGTCATCTGCGGTAGCGGAAGGATCGGTTCAGTTGGATCTATCCATTGGAAGTTTTCCTAAGGAAACAAGCTGTCCGAATCAATTTTTTGGTGGTTCGAGAACTACCAGCCTATAATATGATTCTCGGGCGACCATCTTTATCCAAGATAGGTGCTATTGTTTCGACAAAGCACACAGAAGATAAAATTCCCGACCGATATGGGAATTGGTCAAGTCTCCTCCCGACCCGGAAGATCTCTCGGCGGTGTTATGTTGCCTATTTAAAAGACAAGGAGGGTCCGAGGAAGGTTACTGCCCTCCCCATAGAAGTTCGAGATGATCGGGAAGAGACGGAGATGCAAAGGCCCGAACCGGTGGAGAAAGCTGGAGCAAATCCAGCTGTGTACCGAGGATGAGAAAAATACTTATATCGGGTCCGAACAGTGGAAGAGTTTAAAGATAAGTTGAAGTTATTTCTTCAACGGAATAAGGATGTATTCGCATGGTCTGCTGAGGACATGCACGGGATCGATCGGGCCATTGCGAGCACAAACTCTGGATAGACCCTAAGGCGAAACCAGTGATACGAAAAAGAAGAAATTTCTCTATTGAAAAGTATGAAGCCGTTCGGAGCGAAGTTGAAAAACTTAAGAATTCTGGTTTCATAGAACCAATCGAGTGCCCAACTTGGTTGGCCAACGTGGTGATGGTGAAAAAGGCGAATGGGAAGTGGAGGATGTGTACGGACTACACGGATCTAAACAAAGCTTGCCCAAAAGATTGCTACCCGTTGCCTCGGATTGACCTCTTGATAGATGCGATTGCGGGGTATGAAACTTTAAGTTTCATGGATGCCTACTCGGGGTATAATCGGATCCTTATGAATAAGGAGGATGAGAAGTATACGGATTTCATGACTAATCGTGAGAGCTATTATTACAAGGTCATGCCTTTTGGCACTGAAGAATGCGGGAGCAACATATCGAGAGGGCCGTCAACAAGATTTTCAAAGAGCTGATAGGAAAGAATGTTGAAGCGTATGTTGACGATATGCTAGTGAAAAGATTTACAAAAGCAAATCATATTGCAGATTTGGTCGAGGTTTTCTCGATGCGAGGAAGCATCAAATGAAGTTAAACCCGAGAAAAATGTGCCTTTGGAGTCTCCTCGGGCAAATTTTTGGGTTTCATGGTATCACGAGAGGGGAATTGAGGCTAATCCTGCCAAAATACAAGCTCGATTGATATGGAGGCTCCCAAAACCGTTCGGGATGTACAATGTTTGACGAGGGAGAGTTGCTTTGCTTTAAATCGATTTATCTCCAAGTCTAGAGAAAAATGTTTGCCTTTTTTCAAGGCACTTAAAGACTGAAGGGCGATAAGGAAGCAAAGTGGACTGAAGAGTGCCGAGAAAGCTTTTGAGGAATTAAAAGAAGCACTTGGACAACCACCGATCCTGTCCGGACCGGAGAAGGGGGAAATATTACAGCTATATCTAGCGACATCCCTTTCGGCGGTCGGTGCGGTACTTGTTCGGGAGAAAGATAAAAAACGGTGGCCGATTTACTATGTAAGCCACGTGTTGCTAGATGCGGAGACGAGATATTCGCAGATTGAGAAGCGAGCTACGGCTCTCATGATGGCCGCCGGGAAGCTAAGGCCATATTTTCGGGCTCATCCAATTGAGGTATTTACAACTTTTCCTCTTAGTAAAGTTCTTAACAAACCTGATTTGTCCGGAAGGATGGTATCCTGGTCGGTTGAGCTCGGCGAGTTCCAAGTGAGCTTTAAGCCCAAAACGCAATCAAGGCTTAGGCATTAGCCGACTTTGTAGTAGAAACTACTGCACCAGGTGGAACCAACCATTGAGGATCCCATTATACCAACCACTTGGGAGGTATATGTGGATGGTTCGAGTAATAAAGATGGAGCGGTGGTTGGAATTCTATTAAAAAGTCCAGCGGGATTTATTATTCGATATGCTTTGAGATTCGCATTTGATGCAAGTAATAACGAAGCGGAATATGAGGCCACGATAGCGGGACTTCGATTGTCAAAAGCATTAGCTATTGCGGATGTTACTATTTATGGTGACTCTCGGCTTATAGTCAACCAAGTCCGGGGGAGTATGGCATTAAAGAACCACGCTTGCAAAAATATCGGGAGATAGTGCGGGCATTTCAAAACCAATTTCGAATTTGAAGATATCTCGATTTTCGAGGAATGAAAATTCGGTGGCGGATGAGCTATCCCGACTAGCCAATGCCAAGGAAAAGAATCTAGACCCTTCGGTCTACATTGAAGAGATAACTTTTCCAAGTTATCATGAGAAAGAAATTTCTTATATTGAAGCGAACGTTCTTTGGATGGATCCAATAATCGAGTATCTAAGGGATGACAAATTACCCGAGGATCCGGTAGAGGCAAGGTTGATCAAGATTCGATCAGCTAGATTTGTCATTCAGAATGGGAGACTATACAAAAGATCTTATGCTGGACCCCTTATGAGATGTATAGGCCCCGAAGGAGCAAAATCAGGTTTGGCTGAAGTTCATGAAGGAATTTGTGGCGCTCACATGGGTGGCCGAGCTCTGGCCCACAAAATTCTAAGACTTGGGTTATATTGGCCTAAGGTCCAAGAGGCTGCTATGGACTACGTTCGTCGATGTAGTAAGCTGTCAAATTCATGCTACGATGTCGAAGCGCCCGGCGGAAACTATGACTTCAATTCTAAATCCCATTCCCTTTGCAATGTGGGGAATTGATATCATGGGCAAATTCACCAAGGCATCGGGCGGACGGGAATGTCTGATAGTAGCAATTGATTACTTCACAAAATGGGTAGAAGCTAGTGCACTAGCGACAATTACTGAGAAAAAAGTGGAGAAATTTGTGCTTGAATCAATCATATATCGCTTTGGAATTCCAAAGATTATTGTCACTGACCATGGTACTCGGTTCGATTGTCCACAGTTTGAGCAATTCCGTGGAACATATATGATCGAGCATCGTATGTCCTCGGTGGCATACCCCCAAAGCAATGGCCAGGTAGAGGTTACTAACCGAACGCTCTTGGAAGGAATAAAGAGAAGACTCGAAGCTGACAAAGCTTCTTGGGTCGAAGAACTACATAATGTCTTGTGGGCTTATAGAACTACGGTTCGAACACCTACGGGAGAAACTCCATTTGGGTTGGCATATGGATCCGAAGCATTGGCACCGTGGAGATAATGGCGGGGACATTACGGGATTGTGAGTTCGAGGAAAAAGCAAATGAACAAGGACTGCTTGATAGTCTTGATTTGTTGGACGAAGTTCGGGCAAAGGCAATAGCACGAACTCAACATTATCAAAGAAGGATAGCGTCTCATTATAATACTCGAGTGAAGAATCGTCGGTACTTAGCCGGAGATCTGGTGTTGAGAAACACCCTAGCTTCCGACCCGCGTCACCAAAGAAAGTTGGACCCTTCTGGGAAGGACCTTATATGGTTGTGAAACCGGTCGGTTCGAGGAGCTTACGGGCTGAAGAACATCGATTCCCGAGAAAAGAGTTGGATCGTTCGTGGAATGCTAGGCATCTCAAAAAGTTTTATCCTTGAGGATGATTTCAATTTTGTTCGCGATGTAATCATTTTCAACTCAATCAATGCAATTTTTGGCTTTCAACAAACTATCTTTTGATTGGGGGGCATCATACACCACATTCAAGAACAAGATCCAACTATAAGGCATCGGATGAAAATTCGTATGGGTCCTTCAACACTTCAACACTTATGGAAATTTTTCAAACTTTCTTAAGTCGGGGCATCGGATGAAAATCCGAGTGAGTTCCTTTTGCAAGGCGTCGGTTTGAAACCCGAGTGAGTTCCTTCGAGACTTATTGAATTTTTGAATTATCCTTAAGTAAAGGCATCGGTTTAAAACCCGAGTGAGTTCCTTCTCAGACTTATTGTATTTCTCCGGAAATCCTTAAGTAAAGGCATCGGTTTAAAACCCGAGTGAGTTCCTTCTCGGACTTATTGTATTTCTCCGGAAATCCTTAAGTAAAGGCATCGGTTTAAAACCCGAGTGAGTTCCTTCTCGGACTTATTGTATTTCTCCAGGAAATCCTTAAGTAAAGGCATCGGTTTAAAACCCGAGTGAGTTCCTTCTCGGACTTATTGTATTTCTCCGGAAATCCTTAAGTAAAGGCATTGTTTCAGACAACTAAGACCTAATACAACGGCGATTCAAGTGGCTAGCAAAGTTCAAGATAAAGTAATTTCTTATTTCTTCAAAAGATCCAAAGAGGCCAGTATCAAAACAATTACAAGAGCTGGATACAATCTTCGATCAAAGAAGAAAGTCATTACAGGTGTTGTTAACAAGTTATACAAGATCGACGCGACTTTGCTAGAACAAACATATGAGTCAACCATTGGTGGGGATACAAGGAAAAGAAGAGAAGAAATGAGGATTACAAAAATATTTCGGTATGCATAAAATCCTCCGCAATTTCATACTCTTTGTCCGGCTTGTCCGGGAGAAGAATGGTCCTCGACCAAACTTGCATTCGGTACAAGCTCGTCATAATTGACTTCTTCCGGCGGAGAATAAACGGGAGAATCTTCCAGATATTGCATAATATCTGGATCGGAAGGTGGAGGATCAATCTTATCCTTGGTCCAATCGGGAGGAGGAATACCCGGGTCGGTAAATACTTCGGGATGGCAAACAACACTTTGTAGGGAGTCGTATCAAAATGAGGATCCTTCCTTAATATTGATTCCCATACTTCGTTCTCACCATCCCGATGCGCTTTGCAAGTTATAAGCATTCAGCATATCAACAAAGGGCTTCTTGTGTAAATACTTGAAGACGCGAGGCTCTGCGAACATCGGTTGGAAGGGATTCGGGCAAAGGAACGACGGCTTGCCTTTCGGGTAACGTTTCGGATCCTTTGGCTCCCGACTTTCCAAGCTGTTCGCTCCGATCGCCGGATCTTCTCCCTGGCATCATCCAAGTCCGACCGAAGACGACCAATCATCAAGTTTTTTCTCCTGCCACCTCCCAAGCTAGATTCCGAAGGCGAGCAATCTCAACATCTTTAGCTTCGAGAGATTTCCCCGAAGCCTAGAAACTTCATTGCTCAACCTACTGAGTCTAGTAAATGCTTCCCACTTGGTTGTGGAAGTTACCGGCAAGACTCCTGCAAACAACTTCCGAGTTAGCGAGGAGCGAAAAAGTAATTTTTCAGAATCGAGAGGATAATGAAGAAAGACTTACATCACCGGTGACTTCGTAAATACTTCATCTGGAAGTTTGGAAAGAAGCTGCGCTCTCGAAGTCATTCGAGCGCGGTACACCATTCCAACGCTCTGTCAAACTCGTTTGACACTAATTCGAGCGAAGGATGAGAAGGATGAACTACACCAAGAGAAGGATGAGCTTCATCACTTGTCACCCGACGGCGCTTCCTAGTGGCAAAATCCTCCAACTCAGAAGGAGAGGAGGAGGATGCCAAACAAGCACTAGAGTTAGAAATAGGAGCAGCACCTGCTGGGACCACACCTTCATCAGACGCCAACATAGTTGCCTCGGATGCCCAAAGAGTCTCCTTCGGGGTGCACCAACGAGCTCACCAACGGGCTCACCGGCGGGAGCGCCGGCAGCACCATCGGCAGCGGGTGATCAAGATCTTCTGGGAAAGACGAGCGATCACTTCGGGCAAAGGAGGCGCGGGGACGGCATCAATAGAAACTATGGGAATCGACTTGAAGATTCACCACGGCGAGTCGCCTTACGCTTGGAGGATTCACTAGCTGAAACCACCGCACTGGCCCCAACCACCACCGACGGAACGCTTTTCTTGCAAGATTTTGCTTTGATAAAGTTCGGGTTGATCTTGGGAGCCACTATGCAAAACAACAAAAAAACCAGCCGTATCGATACGAAATAAACGACAACAACGATGGGGAAACCCTAGTTTTCTACGACTTCGACAAACCAACAAACTAAACCCCAAGTATAACTACTGTGCAGTTTACTCAGGGGGGAAGTGGGGAAAGAGATGAGTAACCAAAAAACTCACTTGTTCAGAAGTGGATAGAGCTGTTGTTGGAGTACGAGGAATACGGAAGCAGGCCGAAGGACGAAAGGTTGCTTTGGCACTCTAGCAAATCTATCTTGCGAAAGTCGGGATAGATGGAGAGTACCCACGAAGGCTTTAAATAGCCTCAAGGTATAAGACGACGGTTGAAGGCTAAGGACAACCGACGACCCGGATCGAAATGACGCTTGAAATCCGCAAAAAGCAAGATCAACGGTCGAAGGGATGCCACATGGAAACATGTGGAAGCGAGCACCTGATGCGAGAGATACCTCCAATCGTCGCACTTGCCATTAAAATAATGGATGTATTTCCAATTCATTGGAAACGATGAATGGTATACAAAAAGCGGAAAACGTTTGAACTTCGCGAAGGGAAACGTGCGGACTTTGCAATAAATGAAGTAGTGGGGAAGATTAATGCATCTTCCCGAAACGCATCTTCACAATATTTCTACAAGATTATTATTCGGCGAGGAATGAAAAGTTAAGTGATAAGTTTTATCATTAATACTTTGATATTCAAGGCAAGATTTCGGCGAGGAGACGGGGGAAATTTAGAGGCCAACATGAAAAAAGAAATGTCTATTCATTAAATTGAGGGTAAATCTTTACAAAAGAACAACTCCCTAAGCCTTTTCTTCTTTGTTGCCCGAGGGACCACAGTCGGGAGGACTTTTCTCGGGACCATGAGAAGAGCCTTCCTCAAGA
Organism: Hakea prostrata; assembly: GCF_041222555.1. Taxonomy (NCBI): domain Eukaryota; kingdom Viridiplantae; phylum Streptophyta; class Magnoliopsida; order Proteales; family Proteaceae; genus Hakea; species Hakea prostrata. The sequence continues at coordinate 70,733,171 of NC_142602.1, forward strand.
GTGGCATCGGCTGAATTCTCTACAACAACAACTTGAGACTCAGCTTGTGATTTCTCCTCTGAAAGTTCCGGCTCGTCATTCAGGTATGCCTCATATTGAGGGTCAGCTGGAAAAGGATCATCTTCTCCCCGAGCCCGGTCAGGGAGATCCATACCAACTTTCCCGAAGACCTCTTGGTGGCATACCTCACGAAAAGGAGCGATGTCGAAGTCGGGGATCGTTCCAAGGATTTGCTCCCAAACGTCGTTACGCCCCATGCGATAAGCTTGAATGTTGTAGAGACCTAGCAATTCGGAGAAAGGTACGGTGTTCGGGTATTTCCGAATGCACTCCTTCCGAAGCTACGGCTTTATATGCTCGGGCTTGCTAGGGATCGCCAACTTCGGATGTTCTTCGAGCTCCCTACTTTTGATTTCAAGGCTGTCACCAAACAACGTGGCAGCTGCCTTTTGCTTCTCGGCCTCGCGCTCGGCAGCAATGACACGAATTTTCGAAGCTTTGAGGGCTTCCTTGAGGGAGATCACTTCTTCCTCATGCTTTTCTGCAGCTCCACGGTAGGCTGCGGTCAGGTGGTCTATTTCAGAATTGGCCTTGGCCAATTTCTCTTCACAAGTTTGCGGCAAGGAGCTGGTGCGACCAACCCGGCTCAATGCTTCCATGTGTTGATAAAAGCTCAACACAACATTCTGGGAAGACGGAAGATATCGAGAAGAAGTCATAAGAAATTATGAAAACATAAGTAAGCAAGAAGACCGGTACCTTGTAGATTGACTAACAAGGGAGGTGTCATCCGGGGCTTCAAACTCTGGCGATCGGAAGGAGCAAGGCGAGGGAGCTCCATTCTGCGGCTTTCTCGGGATCCCGAGTAACCCTGTCGGTCATCTTCGGGGTCCAGGGGGGGATGAAGACCTCCTCACCATCCGTCGAAGCTTTGGATTTTTTATTGGAGGGAGCATCAATTGTGTCATGCCTCCTCTTGGTTCGGGCGGAGGAAGAGACATTAGCCCTCTCCACCATTGGTTTCTTCCCTTTACCCGAAGCATCGGCTACGGGCACGATATTCCCGATACCCCTATAAGAGGGGTCGGGAGAGGGAAGAGAAGCCTCTTGATCTACGGTCAAGACCACAGGCGATCGTTGCTCGGCTGTCACAACGGCCCTAGCGGCCTTCACCCGCGAGGCTTTCGGGGTTCATTACGGGAGGCACTGCAAAGAAGAAGGACAAGAATCGAAATTCAAAACATATCACTTCGAGTCAAATCAAAGGATGATGGTTAGAAGCTCACAATGAGCCAAGCCCCGATCTTGAAGGATGGAGTTATACTCCACTTCATATCCATGTATCTCTTGATACCACGGAATGGATTTGATCTTCCTGATGGCCGCCTCGTCTTCTCTAGATAAGGGAAGGCCCCGGTTACTCTCGGACAAAGAAGTAAACCTCCTCCAAGTGGTCGGGAAGTTAAGATCTGATGGAGGCGCTCGACAGAAAAAGTATCGTTCGCGCCATCTTTTGTGGTTAGAAGGGCAAGTTCCTTTGACAAGGATGCTGCCCCTCCAATCAAGTTCAGCCTTATTGCGTTTGGAAAGAAAGACCCATCCGGGAGGATGGGAGATTGAAAGAACATGAAAATGTACAAAAAGAGAAAGAGATGGCGTAATGCCAAGCTCAAAACACAAACCCAAGAAGCCGACGATGAGACGCCAGCTATTGGGGAGGAGCATTCCGGGACAAATGTTCCGGTGATTCAAAACTGCGGAGAACAAAGGATTAAAAAAGGAAAGCGAACCCCGCTTTCCGGTGCATCTATATACGGAGAAAATTCACCCGAAAGGGATGAATCAACCCTCTCATCGGGGTGGGGAGCCCTAACTGATATGAGGAAGGAAGGTCAAAATCTTGGACAGCTGAAAGAAGGGTTTCTCCATTGTAAATGGAAGGAGCAGAGCCAGAGTCCACCATTGGACCCGGAGGTTTGAGGCTGCCTAGAAGACTCGACAATCTTGGAAGATCCGGACTCGAGGAGGACGGGGAGAAGTTTCGGTTTTTCTTTCAAAACCTTTTTGAGAAACTTCAGCGAACTCCTGCCCGGAGGACGGTTAGGGTTTTGTTATCACTATCCGATTGTTCGGGAGCGGGGAGAGGCAAAAGCATCACTTGCTATCACCAACATGGGGTACTAAAGAAGCCCTATCGTCCGCCATTACTCGTTTCGATAAACTACAAAAAAAAAAGACCGGTAAACTTACTGATTCGGTGAGACGGAAGCTTGAGAGCGGGAAGGCGCGAAGCGGACGACAAAGGTTCAAATTCCAGACGGGGAAGAATGAAACCTACGAAGACAACGAACCGCTTTTAAAACTCCCTTGCGAGTGTTCGGGAATCTGAACGATCGAGATTGATTCAAAATCAACGATCAAGATTGAAAGAGCGTTTTGAAAGTTTGAACTCACGAATCCGAAATAGGCGTTCGGAAACCGTCGCTTGGATGACGTGAGCCACGACGGATCAAGCGCAACGAGATATGTGGCCTTACACTCACAACGCTCGAGGAAAAGTGACCACCGCATTAAATGTGATATGACATTTAATGAAGCACGCGAGATCATCACACGACGGCGAACCCGATTAAAAACCAAGCCCTCGGGATCGACCGAACGCTGTGCAGGGGGCTCGTGATATGGAGAGTTTATGATCGGACCGGGTTCATACCTGGTCCGACCCTCGACCCCGGTCGAGACGGAGAAAAACCGAATCGCTCCCGAGCGAACCGGATCCGGAAGATGGCTTGCTGAAGAAGAAAGCTTATTCGGCTGCAAGCGTGCCCTAATCTTACTTATGGATTAGGGTAATCACCCCGATGATGGCGACTCTCAAGCGACGGCTGCGGATAATCATTATCGAAGGGATAACCATCGCATAATCTAAAGGTTATCTCGGGAGTCCTCTACTAGCCCAAACTAGTAGAAGTCTATCGCTCAACGGATCTCAGCGATAAGATCCAACGACTACCCAAAGAAGGCTCAAGTGCATCCAACGAAGGAGATTCGAAGGTACACTCTATATAAACCTCACTACCATACAAGGTGAGGGACGGATCAATCGATCAAAAAGAATACTATCCGAGACTCGGGTTCGGATACATACTTGATAGACCTAAACTATCGGCGATCCGCTATCTAGATCACCTTTCCCGTTCTTCATTCCTTAGCTCCGTGCTTCTAGCGAGCCGTTTGTGATTAAGTTCATCAACCGACTTAGCCTTCGGAGGTGGACTCCCGACCCCAGCGGTCGGGCCACATCTGACGCTTTCATTTTGCGGGACATCACGTGGAGGGGGGGGGAAAGGAGGGGGGGGATTAAAGGGAGAAAAAAGGGAAAAAAATGAGGGAGGAGGGGGGGGGGGGGGGGGGAGAAGGTTTTTTTTTTTGAGGGGGGATATTTTTTTTTTTTTTTTTTTTTTTTTTTTTACAAAAATATTTTTTTTTTTTTTTTTTTTTTTTTTTTTTTTTTTTTTTCCCCCTCTGGGTTACTCAAAATTAATGGCTTCTTTTTTTTTTTTTTTTTTTTTTATTAATTTTTTTTGGGGGATTTTTTTTAATCAACACCCGGCAATAATGAAATTGGGGGGGGTTTTTTTTTTTTTTTTTTTTTTTTTTTAAATTTTTTTTTTTTTTTTTTATATTTCGGGAATATTATTAACCACCCCCCAGCATAATGATTGAAGTTAAATGCTGATGTAAGGAAGTTAAATTTTCCCAAAAGACACGAACACCTTCCAATGAAAAATATGATGCTCAATTCGTCTTGTTCTTCGTCTACTGTCTATAACCATTCTTATTCTATTGCTGCATTTTCATGATTTATATTGTCGCGCAAATAGTTTTTTATTTTCTCATTTGCCATCGTCTTCCCTTAAAATGTGACTATAATATTGGAATTGAAAAAAATTAACTAACTAAGACTAATGGGTGTTAGCAATAAAGGGTCTGATTGGTAAATTGGATAACTTAGAAGATGGCGTTAATATTTAGGGCTGGCATTGAAAATTTCCTTTTTTTTCACTTCTCTTGTTCGGAGAAGTGATATAATCCATATTGAAGGAGCTAGAAGAGCTAGGGTTAGACCTAAGATAACCTTAGGAGAAGTGGTGAGAAAGGATCTGTATAGCTTAGGCCTTGTATCTAGCATGGCCTCGAACAGAATTGATTGGAGGGCAAGAATCCATGTAGCCGACCCCATTTAGTTGGGACAAGGCTTATTGTTGTTGTTGTTGTTGTTGTTGTTGTTGTTGTTGTTGTTGTTGTATGAGGGCGGTAATTAGTCCAAGAATTAAATTCTTGTATATTGAAGGATCATTTAAGATTTTTTTTTCCTCTCCTCTCTTTCCACCGAAAAAATTTAGTAATACATTTAAATTATATAAATCATTGGGTGCGAAACTTTATATTTTAGGGGAAAATTTTGTTGCCTCTGTATATTATAGTTCAATTACTAAAGGGACCTATTCCTTATGAAACTATTATTGTCTCTCTCATTGTTAATGGTGTTAAGTGACTGCTGGGTTGGATAATTAATATCTGTTTCGTCCTTCTAAAATTGGGAAATCGAATGATAATATTATCATCATTTAGGGAGAAAAAGAAAAGAAAATGCAATACGAATTTTATGGAAAAAAATTGTTTGTTGTGCGAGAATCTTGCTGTGCACTGCAGTGCATAGGCCATATTGTGCCATGTGGCATATTAAAATCAAACGGTAAAAAATGGTAAATATTTTTTTATTACTTAATTCGTCGATTCGGGTTGAGATTTCACCCATCCCACTTTCCTCTTCCAAATCCATCACGACAACTTACTGCATTTCAATATCGCCAGATTCTCAAACCTATTTCTAGGAATACCGAAGGTGGAGTTCTATATATCGTTCGGCTGTTGGAAGAGCTTCATCCTATTGGGGTCAGTTTCTAATATTTTGGTGGCCTTACGACCCGTTATTTCCACCATTATGAGTGAACGGGGGAGAGTCTATCGGGTGGCGGAGAGTCGACGGAAAACTCAGGGCCTCCAAAATTTTAGTTTGTGAATTCCTTTATCAGAAAGCAACACTCTTTTACGGAGTGCTTCATAATTGAAATCTTGTCTTCAAGCTCAAGAAGGTAATGGGTTTAAAATTTTAACTTACAAATCTTTGATTGAAGCCATTCCCGCCTCCCTCTTCCCTCTTCATTTTTTAGTAAGCATCTGTCTCTCCCAACAAGATCCCATTCTTTCTGGTCAAAGTAAACTAGATCTCTCGTCGCCTCCTCTATCCAATCTCAATCGATTTGTCTCCTCATATAGCAAAACCCTTCTTTCTCTGCAACTTGAATTAACTATCCACTTGGACCTCATTGCCACCTCCACTGCCACTGACAGATTTATTTGGTTATTCTTCCATGTTTAGGTGATGCCAAGGATGAAGAAGAGCAAAAGAATAGGGCCCCGGTCTAGATTTGGGACATTCAAACCTTAAACAAGGGAAAATACATTGATGGAAACGATGCCTTCCGCCATGGAGCGGGTGAGATCTCCAACCAAAAGTTAACAAGAGAACAAAAGTTATCCAAATATTTTTCAACATTGGATCTTAATATTCCACATGGCATATTATGAGGTATGCACCGCAGTGCACCGCCTAATCTTGTACATCAGACGATTTTTTTTTCCGAATTTAATTTTTGTGTTCTTGTCATTTTTATTATGAAAAGTTAAATCTTAACGAGATGAAACACACATCGGAAGTAGGAACTTCCTAAAATTGGAAGTCGAGGAAAATGAAGAAAGACCTTTATTTTAACAAGAGAAAGAAAAGAAGACAATTCTTTTTTTTCTTTTTTTTTTTCTTTTTTTTTTGATAAGAGAAGAAAACAAGCTTACACTTTAAGATTAAGTTTTTCCTTAATTAATAAGGGTAGTAACGTAACATAATATAAAGTATAAATAAACAATATAATACCTCAAGATTATTTTGAGGTTTTCAAATTTGTCAAAGATGTCATGTTATCACTTAACTCATAGAGTATAACCGTAGGGATGTCAATATATAATTACAGATAAAGTCTAAGGCTAGATTAAAATTTACAAATAATATAACAATTAAGGTAATAATTATGCTATAACATCTATTCTTCACTAAGAGGTGTTGGTTATTACCAATTGAGTAAACATTTGATGGTGAAACTGTACCCTTTTTTTCATAATTTTCGTCAATTGATTGTTTTATTGTCTAATTTATTATTATTATTATTATTATTTTTTTTTTATTTTTTTTTTTTTTATTTTGCTATGTAACTACATTCTTCCTTGTGATTCAGATCTTAAATTGTTTATGACTTCTTGTCTTATTAGTTTGGTGTTAATGATGAGGAGACAGATTCATTCCAAGAAAGAAAAACAAAAACGAAAACAGACAAAGAAAATTCAAAACAAATCAATTTTTGGTAGAGCTCTATGAAATGTTTTTATGTACTCGAATCGTTGGTTTTAGTCTAAGTGAGGAATGAATGAGTGGTGCTCTGACTTAGTTCAGTTATTTCCTTTTCATTATCACATTGTTTGCTACTTTTAGGTGTAAGCTTTTCCACTAGTACTCTACCATAAATATGAATGAATTCTCCAGCTTCTCCCACCAAGAAGACCACAAAACACATACAAATTCATTCAGTCCTCTGCGACAATGGATGCAACAAGAATAGTAACTATAGCTTTGCTTTTTCTATTGGTCGCCCTAGACAACACCTCTAATGGTACTAATGCTACTCCAGGTAATAAAGACAATCTCGCTCGCTTGTATAAAAATATATATAAGAATAAATAATGCATTCGTTAAATATTCTTTTATACATTATCTATTCATAATTCATGCTTCTGTTAAATCTGGGTTAATTAGCAGAAGGATAACTATTTGTACCCGTTGAAGTAATGCAATGTGAGATCTACTACAATGAAGGACAAGGTGGATAAAAGCGGGGAATACAGAAGTGTGCAAAATGTATATGTTGCAATAAGAACAAAACTACGTGTGCCGAAATGTGTTGCAATTATACCGTCAATTACCAACCTAACAAATGTGTCACTATTCCCACATCTTGCAATTGTAATTCTTGTTCTCCATGATGTAACTGGCCAACTACCTGTGAATAAATAATAAATAATAAAATACTTGAAAGACTTCAGGTCCAACTTAATGTTTTTTTGATTTTATAAGTTAATTAGAATAAACTTTTGAGTCTCAGTGTAATGTATAAGTGAAAATGCCCAAAAACAATTACAGATGGATCTACTTGAAAGGCCCTTTCAATTTCCCGTAAAAGAATATTATTATTATTATTATTATTATTATTATTATTATTATTATTATTATTATTATTATTATTATTATTATTATTATTATTATTATTATTATTATTAGGGGTGGGGGGGGTGTGGGGTATAGTGGTACACAAACCAATCTTGAGATAGTGTTGAAGATTTGGCAAATTCATAGGCAATGAAATTTGTTTCACGATGAACATGTGTGAATGAACATGCGGTGAAGGTGGTCGTTAAAGAAAAATATTATTATGTGTGAAGACGGTCTTTACAAATTCAAATTTGAAGAATCTTCGCACAAAATTTTATCAATGTCTTTTGTTGTTGTTTTTTTTTTTTTTTTGCCACACTCTTGAGTTACTCCTTAAAATTAATGGCATCCTTTTAGTTACCTGATTTATCAATTAGAATTCGATAGCTGGAAATATTATTAATCACATCTCTGCGATAAGGAAATCGAAATTAAATACTGATGTAAGGAAGTTAATTTTTTCCAAAAGACACAAACACCTTCCAATGAAAATTCTGATGCTTAATTTGTCTTCTTCTTCGTTGACTTTCTATAACCATTCTTATTCTATTTCTGCATCTACATGATTTATATTGCCGTGCAAATATTTTTTTTATTTTCTCTCATTTTCCATCGTCTTCCCTTAAAATGTGACGATAATATTGGATTTGAAAAAAATTAACTAACTGAGACTAACGGGTGTTAGCAATAGATGGTCTGATTGGTAAATTGGATAACTTAGGAGATAGTGTTAATATTAAGGGCTGACAATGAAAATTTCCCATTTTTCGACAAATTTTTCCTACATAAGGACGGTAATTAATCCATGAATTAAATTTTTGAATATTTAAGGATCATGCAAGTGTTTTTTTTTTCCCTAAAAAAATTAGTAATACATTTAAATTATATAAATCACTGAGTTCAAAACTATATATTTTTTGGGACAATTTTGTTGCCTCCGTATATTATAGTTCAATTACTAAAGGGACCTATTCTGTATGAAACTTAATATCTGTTTTGTCCTTCTAGAATTTGGAAGTTGAATATAATATTACCATCATTTAGGGAGAAAAAGAAAAGAAAATGTAATACGAATTTTTATGGAAAAATTCCGTCTGCTGCACGAGAATCTTGCAGTGCACTACAATACGTAGGCCATATTGTGCCATGTGGCATATTAAAATCAAACGTTAGAAAATGCAAAAATATCTTTTTATTACTTAATTTGTCAATTCGGGTTGAGATTTCACCAGTCCCAATTTCCTCTTCCAAATCCATCATTGCAACTTACCGCTTTTCAATCTTGCCGAATTCTCAAACCTATTTCTTGGGAATACCGAAGGTGGACTTCTGTATATCATTCCGTTGTTGGAAGAGCTTCATCCCATTGGGTTCAGATTCCGCGATTTTGATGGCATTACGACCTGTTATTTCAACCATTATGAGTCAACGGGAGAGTCTATTGCGTGGCGAAGAGTCGACAGAAAACTCAGAGCTACCACAGTTTTAGTTTGTGAGTTCCTTTATCAGATAGCAACACTCTTTTACGGAGTGCTTCGTAGTCCAAATCTTGTCTTCAAGCTCAAGAAGGTAATGGGTTTTAAAAGTTTAACTTGCAAATCTTTGAATTGATGCCATTCCCGCCTCCCTCTTCCCTCTTCATTTCATTAAGCATCCGTCTCTCCCAACAAGATCTCCTTCTTTCTGGTTATAGTAGACTCGATCGATCTCTCGTCACCTCCTCTATCCAATCTCAATCGATTTGTCTCCTCATACAGCAAAACCCTTCTTTCTCTTCAACTTGAATTAACTATCCACTTGGACCTCATCACCATCTCCACTGATAGATTCATTCGGTTATACTCAAATGTTTAGGTGATGCCAAGGATGAAGAAGAGAAAAAGAATAGGGCTCTGGTCTAGATTTGGGACATTCATACCTTAAACAAGAGGAAATCCATCGATGGAAACGACGCCTCCCGCCATGGAGCAGGTGAGATCTCAACCCGAAAATGAACAGGAGAACAAAAATTATTCAAATATTTTTCACCATTGGATCTTAATATTCCACATGGCATATTATGAGGTATGCACCACAGTGCACCGCCTAATCCTGTACAGTAGACGATTTTTTTCCAAATTTCATTTTTTAGTTCTTGTCATTTTTATTATGAAAAGTAAATTTTTAATGAAATGAAAATCATCGGAAGTAGGAACTTCCTAAAATTGAAAGTCAAGAGGAAAATGAAAAAAAGACCTTTATTTTAGAAAGATAAAGAAAAGAAGACAATTCTTTTTCTTTTTATTCTTTACACTATTGTATTTTCATAAGAGAAGAAAACAACCTAACACTTTAAGATTAAGTTTTTCCCTAATTAACAAGGATAGTAATGTAACATAATATAAAGTATAACTAAACAATATAATACCTCAAGATTATTTTGAGGTTTTCAAATAAATCAAAGATGTCATGTTATCACTTAACTCATAGAGTTTAAACGTAGGGACGTCAATATATAATTACAGATAAAGTCTAAGGATAGATTAGGAAGTCGAATAAGAATATTATCATCATTTACAGAGAAAAACTAAAGAAAATGCAATACAAATTTTTGCAAAAAAATCATCTGCTGTGCAAGAATCTTGTAGGGCACTATTGTGCGTAGGCCATATTGTGCAATGTGGCATATTAAAATCAAACGGTAGAAAATGCTAAAAAAAAAAATTTATTCCTTAATTTGTCAATTCGGGTTGAGATTTAACCCATCCTACTTCCCTCTTCCAAATCCATCACTGCAACTTACCGCTTTTCAATCTCGCCAGATTCTCAAACCTATTTCTAGGGAATACCGAAGGTGGAGTTCTATATATCGTTCCGCTGTTGGAAGAGCTTCATCCCATTGGGTTCAGATTCTGCGATTTTAGTGGCATTACGACCGGTTATTTCAACCATTATGAGTGAATGGGAGAGTCTATTGGGTGGTGGAGAGTTCACGAAAAACTCAGAGCCGCCACAATTTTAGTTCGTGAGTTCCTTTATCAGATAGCAACACTCTTTTACGGAGTGCTTCGTAATTGAAATCTTGTCTTCAAGCTCAAGAAGGTAAATGGTTTTAAAATTTTAACTTACAAATCATTGAATTGATGCCATTCCCACCTCCCTCTTCCCTCTTCATTTTATTAAGCATCTGTCTCTCCCAACAAGATCCCTTTCTTTCTGATCAAAGAAGACTCGATCTCGCGTCGCCTCCTCTATCCAGTCTTAATTGATTTGTCTCCTCATACAGCAAAACCCTTATTTCTCTGCAAATTGAATTAACTATCCACTTGGACCTTATCCCCACCTCCACTACCACTGGCAGATTCATTCAGCTATTATCCCAAGCTTAAGTGACGACAAGAATGAAGAAGAGCAAAAGAATAGGGCTACGGTCTATAATATGCCTTTCACCATGGAGTGGCTGAGATATCAACCTGAAAGTGAATAGGAGAACAAAAATTATCCAAATATTTCTGAACTTTGGATCTTAATATTCCAAATGGCATATTATGAGGTGTGCACCGCCTAATCTGTCACATGAGACGATTTTTTTTTCGAATTTCATTTTTGTGTTCTTGTCATTTTTATTATGAAAAGTCAAATCTTAATGAGAAGAAACTCATCGGAAGTAGGAACTTCCGAAAATTCAAAGTCAAGAGAAAAATGAAGAAATACCTTTATTTTAACAAGAGAAAGAAAAGAAGACAATTCTATTTTATTTTTCTTTCCATTTTTGTATTTTGATAAGAGAAGAAAACAACCTAACAATTTAAGATTAAGTTTCTCCCTAATTAATAAGGGTAGTAACGTAACATAATGTAAAGTATAACTAAACAATCTAATACCTCAAGATTATTTTGAGGATTTATAATACACCAAAACAGTCATGTTATTACTTAATTAAAAGAGTATAACCGTAGGGACGTCAATATATAATTACAGATAAAGTCTTAGGCTAGATTAAGATTTTCAAAAAATATAACAATGAAGTTAATAATTATGCTGTAATATCTATTCTTCACTAAGAGGTGTAGGTTCTTACCAATTGAGTAAACATTTTACGGTGAAACTATATCCTTTTTTCGTAATTTTTGCCGATTGATTTTTTTTTTCTTCTTTCCTTCTTTCTTTCTCTCTCTTTAATGTTTTCCCCCTAAAAAAATTTAGTAATACATTTAAATTATATAAATCATTGAATGAGAAACTATATATTTTTGGGGAAAATATTGTTGCCACCGTATATTATTGTTCAATTACTAAAGGGACCTATTCTCTATGAAACTATCATTGTCTCTCTCCTTGTTGATGGTGTTAAGTGACTGCTGGGTTGGATAATTAATATATGTTTTGTCCTTCTAGATTTAGGAAGTCGAATAATAATATTACCATCATTTAGGGAGAAAAAGAAAAGAAAATGCAATACGAATTTCAAGGGAAAAAATCGTCTGCTGTGCAAGAATCTTGTAGTGCACTATAGTACGTAGGCCATATTGTGCCATGTGGCATATTAAAATTAAACGGTAGAAAATGCTAAAATATTTTTTTATTACTTAATTCGTCAATTCGGGTTGAGATTTCACCCGTCCCACTTTCCTCTTCCAAATCCATAACTGCAACTTACCGCTTTTCAATATCGCCATATTCTCAAACCTATTTTTGGGGAACACCGAAGGTGGAGTTATGTATATCGTTCCGCCGTTAGAAGAGCTTCATCCCATTGGGTTCAGATTCTTCGATTTTTGTGGCATTACGACCGGTTATTTCAACCATTATGAGTTAACGGGAGAGTCTATTGGGTGGCGGAGAGTTGACGGAAAACTCTGAGCCGCCAAAATTTTAGTTTGTGAGTTCTTTTATCAGATAGCAACAATCTTTTACGGAGTCCTTCCTAATTGAAATCTTGCCTTGAAGCTCAAGATGGTAATGGGTTTTAAGATTTTAACTTACAAATCTTTGAATTGAAGCCATTCCCGCGTCACTCTTCCCTCTTCATTTTATTAAGCAAAAGTCTCTCCCAACAAAATCCATTTCTTTCTAGTCATAGTAGACTCGATCTCTCGTCACCTCCTATATCCAATCTTAATCGATTTGTCTCCTCATATAGCAAAACCCTTCTTCCTCTACAACTTGAATTAAATATCCACTTGGACCTCATCGCCACCTCCATTACCACTAACACATTCATTCGGTTATATTCCCATGTTTAGGCGACGCCAAGGATGAAGAAGAGCAAAAGAATAGGCCTCCGGTCTAGATTTGGAACATTTAGACCTTAGACAAGAGGAAATCCATCGATGGAAACAACGCCTTTCGCCATGGAGCGGGTGAGATATCAACCCGAAAGTGAATAGGAGAACAAAAATTATCCAAATATTTTTCAACATTGGATCTTAATATTCCACATGGCATATTATGAGGTATGCACCGCAGTGCACCACCTAATCCAGTACAGTAGATGATTTTTTTTCCAAATTTCATTTTTTAGTTCTTGTCATTTTTATTATGAAAAGTTAATTTTTAATGAGATGAAAATCATCGGAAGTAGGAACTTCCTAAAATTGAAAAAGTCAAGAGGAAAATGAAGAAAGACCTTTATTTTAGCAAGATAAAGAAAAGAAGACAATTATTTTTCTTTTTATTCTTTCCATTATTGTATTTTCGTAAGAGAAGAAAAAAACCTAACAATTTAAGATTAAGCTTCTCCCTAATTAATAAGGGTAGTAACGTAACATAATGTAAAGTATAACTAAGCAATCTAATACCTCAAGATTATTTTGAGGATTTATAATAAATCAAAACAGTCATGTTATCACTTAACTAAAAGAGTATAACCGCAGGGACGTCAATATATAATTACAGATGAGGTCTTAGGCTAGATTAAGATTTTCAAAAAATATAACAATTAAGGTAATAATTATGCTATAATATCTATTCTTCACTAAGAGGTGTTGGTTATTACCAATTGAGTAAACATTTTACGGTGAAACTGTATCATTTCTTCGTAATTTTCGCCGATTGATTGTTTTATTGTCTAAAAAAATTCTTGCTATGTAACTTCATTCTTCCTTGTGATTCGGATCTTAAATAGTTTATGACTTCTTGTTTTATTAGTTAGGTGTTATTGATGACGAGAAAGCTTTATTCCATAAAGAAAAAGAGAAACAAAAACTGACAAAGAAAACTCAAAACAAATCAATTATTGTTAGAGCTCCATGAAATGCTTTTATGAACTCGAGTCCTCTGAAACAATGGATGCAACAAGAATAGTAACTATAGCTTTGCTTCTTCTATTGGTCACCCTAGGCAACACCTCTAATGGTACTAATGCTACTCCAGGTAATAAAGACAATCTCGCTCGCTTGTATAAATATATATATAAGAATAAATAATTCAATATTTAAATAATATTTTATACACTATCTATTCATAATTCATGCTTCAGTTAAATCTGGGTTAATTAGCAGAAGGAGAACTAATTTGTACCCGTTGAAGTAATGCAACGTGAGATCTACTACAATGAAGGACAAGGTAGACAAAAGCGGGGAATACAGAAGTGTGCAAAATGTAGATGTTGCAGTAAGAACAAAACTACGTGTGCCGAAATGTGTTGCAATTATACCGTCAATTGCCTACATAACAAATGTGTCACTATTCCCACATCTTGCAATTGTAATTCTTGTTCTCCATGAAGTAACAAGCCAACTACCCATGAATAAATAATAAATAATAAAATACTTGAAAGACTTCAAGTTCAAATTATTTTTTCAGATTTTATCAGTTAATTAGAATAAGCTTTTGAAACTCAGTGTATTGTATAAGTGAAAATGCTGAAAAACAATTACAAATGGATCTACTTGAAAGGCCCTTTCAATTTCCCCCAAAAGAAGTATATGATTATTCTTTTTTTTTTTAAATTTATTTTGTGTAAAAGAGAAGTTTATTTATTCAAGGGAAAACCAAGGGGGATTCTAAATTGTAGATAGTCATAGTGCAGGATCCATGTTAAAAGGGGGTGCGGTATGGTGGTATACGAACCAATCTTGAGATAGTGTTTAAGATTCGGCCAATTCATAGGCAACGAAATTTGTTTCACGATGAGCATGTGTGAATGAACATGGGGTGAAGGTGGTCACTAAAGAAGAATATTATTATGTGTGAAGATGGTTTTTTCAAATTCAATTTTGAAGAATCTTCGCACAAATATTTATCGCATGTTTATTTTTGGCAACATTCCTGAGTTACTTCTTAAAATTAATGCCTCCTTTTAGTTACCTGATTTATCAATTAGACTTCGAAACAGAAAATACTAAATCACATCTCTGCGATAAAGAAATCGAAGTAAAATGCTGATGTAAGGAAGTTAAATTTTCCCAAAAGACAAGAACACCTTCCAAAGAAAAATTTGATGCTCAATTTGTCTTCTTCTTCGTCTACTGTCTATAAACATTCTTATTCTATTCCTGCATCTTCATTATTTATATTGTCGCGCAAATATTTTTTTTATTTTCTCTTATTTACCATCGTCTTCCCCTAAAATGTGACGATAATATTGGAATTGAAAAAATTAACTAACTGAGACTAACGATGTTAGCAATAGAGGGTCTGATTGATAAATTGGATAACTTAGGAGATGGCGTTAATATTAAGGGGTGGCATTGAGAATTTCCCATTTTTCAACAATTTCTTTTTTATCCTACATGAGGACGGTAATTAATCCATGATTTAAATTCTTGTATATTTAAGGATCATGCAAGTTTTTTTCTTTTTCTTTTTTTCCTTCTATCTTTCTTTCTTTCTCTCTCTTTAATGTTTTCCCCCTAAAAAATTTAGTAATACATTTAAATTATATAAACCACTGAGTGCGAAACTATATATTTTTGGGGAAAATTTTGTTGCCACTGCATATTATAGTTCAATTACTAAAGGGACCTATTCTTTATGAAACTATCTTTCTCTCTCTCCTTGTTGATGGTGTTTTTTTTTTGTTAAAAGGATCATTATATTAAGCGAAGAAGAAATATTAAAAATACATCAATTAATACCGTATAAGGAACCAACCTCCCTTACCCGCAACAACTGTTGCCCCCAATACACCCTTCTTCACTGGTTCCTGCTCAGATTAGAAAATCACTAACTTATAAAACGAAATCTAGGACGTCTAGAGGCATCCACATCAAGTTCATTAAGGATTGAAGCTGACCAAAGAATGTTAATATCAGAAGTTCCTGTCCTAGCTGCCGAATTTGCCAGAAAATCTCCCACTGTATTAGTTTCACGATAGCAATGTGAAATCTTCCAATCTATAGTCAACAAATATTCTTGTAACTCTCTCCACATATGAAAGATATACCAATGTATTTTCTTCTGCTGTATTAAAGTCACCACAACTTTTGAATCACTTTCTACCCAAAGCTTTTTAATTTGTAAATGCCTTGCCCAACGTAATCCGTGAATGATAGTTTCCAATTCAACGTCAAAGTTGGTTTTAACATCTAAAAAAATACTGAAATTGAAAACCACCGCAGCAACTTCATTTCGAAATACTCCTCCACCGGCAGACCTTTTTAGATTGCCTAAAGAAGACCCATCAATATTTAGTTTAACCCAACCTACAGCAGGAGGACACCAAAAAATTTCTTGAGGAGGAGCAGCACTAAAGACAGAGAAGTGAAGGCCCAGTCTTCTTGCATCCGAAAAAATGGTAGGAGTACTTTTCTTTCATCCATTTTAAAGCCAAACTGTACTAAGTCTGAAAAAATTAAACTCACCACCTCATCAGTCCTGAAATTTAAATTTTCAAACCGGATTTGATTGCAAACCATCCAAAGAAAGTATAAAAGCAAACAACATCCATTAATCCTAGCAATCTGTAAAGGAGACTGTGAAGCCTAGTGTTTTCAAGCCTTGAACGACTCTACAATCGAATCTTTTATTGTCCAACTATAACCAAACTTTGTTGCAAAAGCTTCTCCACATCCACGTGAAAATGAGCAGTGAAGAAAGAGATGTCCTATGTCCTCTGAAGCTTTACCGCATAGATTACAACGAGAGGCCAGCATAATCCCTTTCCGAGTCAACAAGGCATCAACAGGTAGCCTATCATGAAAAAGTCTCCAACAGAAAACTTGTTGTCTAGGCTGCAAAGAAGTCTTCGAAATACTTTTAGCCCATTCCAGTTGTTCTCCTTTTCTACGATAGAGATCCCATGCCGATCGAAAACTAAACTCTCCCCCCCCCCCCCCTGAACCTTGCTAATGACAAAAATCAACAAAACCAGCACAAGGAACAAGATATAACATAATAAGAGAGATTACCTCTTGAAATTTGGCATTGTCCACTGACGGAAATCTCCACTCCCCTTGCTGTAAACAATCTGCAACAGTCAATTTCAAATGACCCTCTAGATCTAGAGGAATACCAACATAGTCTGCAACGGGAAAATTCCCCAACCATCTGTCAAACCAGAAATTTATATTCTGACATTCTCCAACTGACCACCGTTCATTAGCTTGAACAAAACCCCAAACCTTCCTCAATCCCAACATCAAAGATGACTGCTGCCCATAAATCTATAAATTCCCCCTTTTGTCCACCATCTTCCCCTTTAAAAAATGAGCAAAACCAGAGTGTTTATGTTTAATTGTCCAAGCCAACTTGCATAAGGAAGCAAAATTGAAATCTCTTAATCTCCGAATACCCAAACCACCCTCACATTTTGGAGTACATAGTTTTGCCCAAGACACTGTAACCTTCTTCACAACCTCTATACTCCCAGTCCAAATGAAGTTACGCATCCAAGCCTCTGCTTGAGAAATAATAGAGCTAGGCCACCAGTGCACTGAAAAATTATGAATCGGCATGCTAGAAATAACTGAACGTACCAACTCCACTCTACCTGCCAAAGATAACAGTTTCCACACCACTCTTGTAGCCGATTCTTAATCTTGTCTAAAACTGACAGCAATTTGACACGAGTAACTCTTCCTTTAAAAATATCTATCCCTAGATATCGAGTAGGAGAGAGAGCAATTGGGATATTTAATATGTCCACAATTTTCTGTTTCCGACTAGGAGGCACACGTCCAAGAAAAAGCTTACTTTTCTCCAAACTAACATGTTGACCAGAAAATTCTTGATACTTCGATAAGAAAATTTTCAAAGCTTTAACATAACATAAAGAAGCATTTGAAAAAATAAAAATATCATCAGCATACATTAGTACGGAAGGAACTTCTACTCCCCTGGGACCTGGCAAAGCTCTCAATCTACCAGCAGCTATCAAAGAATGAATGCCCCTGCATAGTACCTCTTCTGCAAGAAGAAAAAGAAGAGGAGATAAAGGGTCCCCTTGCCGAAACCCTTTCTCAACTCCAAAGAATCCAATTGATCCCCCATTCAATAAAACTGAGATTCTAGTAGACTGAAGCATCTCATGAATCCAATCAACCTATCTATTTGAAAATCCAAAAGCCTTCAAGACCGAAATAAAAACTCCCATGATAGAGTATCATAAGCCTTCATAATATCAATCTTAATTCCCATCCCTCCCCCTCTAACAGAAGAATGTAAAATATTTGTAAGTTCAGAAGCGACAACAATATTTTCAGAAATCATCTTACCTTTTTTAAAAGCTCCTTGCTCCTTAGAAATAAGTTTAGGCAAAAGAGGACTCAGCCGAGAAGCCATTATCTTTGACAATGCTTTGCCAAAAAAATTCCCCATACATAGAGGCCGAAATTTGTCCAGTGTAGTTGCATTATCCACCTTGGGAAATAAAGTGAGGAAACAATTATTTACCCCTTTTGGAAGTTTTCATTTTTGAAAGAAGGATCAAATTGCAACCCCAAAATCGACTAAAACAATATCCCAGCATTTGCGGAAAAAACTTCCCGGAAAGCCATCTGGTCCTGGAGAACTGTCAGGATCTAGGTCCCATACCACTCCTTTGATCTCCTCATTAGAGGGCAAACCTTCAAGTAATAAACAATCATCATCCATCAAAACTTTTGGAATCACAGACAACAACTCAGGGTGTCCCAAGTAGGAACTAGTTTTATGATAGTTTTCAAAGTAAGTGACCACATAATCCTGCAGTTCAACCGAACTTGATGTCCAAGTGTCATCCGTTATTCGCAAAGATTTAACAGAGTTTTTATTCCTTCTAAGTTTAGTAGAGAGATGGAAAATTTTTGAATTCCTATCTCCCTCTCTCAACCACCTGACCTTTGCTTTCTACCGAAGAAGAGAGTCCAGACGATCCATTGCTTGTACAAGTTTTGACTTCAAGGAAGCCTCTTGATCAAAATATTCATCTGTCATATCAAGTTGATCAATATTAGTTTGAAAGGATACTAGATCTTTCTCCGCTTGCTGTACTTTAATAAAAAGATTAGGAAAGGTCATTTTTGCCCAAGCTTTAAGACGCTACTTAACATTCTTCAATCTCTGTGCTAGTACAAAAATGGGATCACCAACAACCGGTTCCACTCAAGCCAAACGAACCACCTCCAAAAAAGAATCGTCAGTCATCCAAAAATTATTGAACCTGAAAGGAGAGTTTATCGGTTTGAAACCTTTGTCAACAAAGACACAAATTGGAGAGTGATCAGACGAGTGTGTCGGAAGAGTGATCTGTTTAGAATCACCAAACAACTCTAACCATTTGGCATTGAAGAAATTCTTCCAAGGACCGAACGAGCATTACCAACTTTGCATTGGTTTGACCATGTAAATTTCCTACCCGAAGATGGAACTTCAAAAAGTTCACAAGCATCAATGGTAGCTTGAAAATCAGCTGCTGCACCCAGCTGGAATCTACTTGAACCCCTCTATTCAGACACCCGTAACACTGCATTAAAGTCCCCCATAACAAAAAATGGTAAGCTGGACAAAGGGAGAGCAATAAGATTCTCCCAAATCCGTCTGCGATCAGATCTATCACAACAAGCATGAACCACTGATAGACCAAATTGTACACCTTGCCACTTGAATTGAAGAGAGAGTTGCTGGTCAGATGAAGAGAGAACAGAGGGCCGCTGCAACTCTCTCTTCCAAAAGACAAGATTCGGAACTTTCTCCTGCCGAAAATTATACACAAAATTAGAAGAATATCCCAATCTATTAATAAAGAGAATTGGGCACTTACTAACATCCATTTTTGGTTCAGCGACACAAAAAATGTCTGGTTGATGAGTCATTCACAGCATTTTAAGGGCCCTCCTACCAGACGCATTACCAATGCCGCGAATATTCCAAAAGAAAAGCTTCATATCAACAGTTACAAAGCATCACTTTCCTCTCCCAATAAGCGGCTCTTATTTACTGTAGAGACTTTCCCTAAAGCAGCATCTACCTTCTTGAATTCCTCTACCAACAAACCCTTTTTACTTGTAGCCACTTTCTTCACTGCATGAGCCTTCTTAGGACGACCAGGCTTCCGACGAGGAGAACCTTCATCCCTCATTGAGATAGAAGACGAAGGAGGAGGAACAACTTCCAATTGAAGCGTTCCATCATTTTCAAATATGGCCGAACTCTTCTGGGCCCCACTGGTTGCCACGTCAGCCCCTTTCTCTCTAAAATACCTTCCTTCCTTGGTCGAACCTCTTAGTGCATTTACAGCATTGGGTCCCACCAATGAATCCCCCAAATTAAGGTTTTCAAGTAGAATAGAACTCTTACCTGCAGCATGAACTGTTTGAAATTCAAAATGCTTGGTCGAAACACACCCTTCATTCTTATCATTGGGTCCCACAAATGAATCCCCCAAAGTAGGGTTTTCAATTTGAATAGAAGTCTTACCCGCAACATGATCATTTTGAAATTCAAAATGCTTGGCCGAATCACACCCTTCATTCTTATCATTGGGTCCCACCAATGAATCCCCCAACGTAAGGTTTTCAATTTGAATAGAAATCTTACCCGAAACATGGACATTTTGAAATTCAAAATGCTTGGCTGAATCACAATCGTCAATCTTATCTTCGGGTCCCACTAGTGAACTCTCCATAGGAGAGTTACCAATAAACTTAGAACACTTATCTACATCTAAGGATTTTTGAAATTCAAAATTTGTGGCCGAACCAATAACCACACCATTTTGAAAATCAAAACCATCAACCAAATGAAGGTTTCCATGAGATTTAGAACTCTTATCCGCATCAAGGATTTTTTGAAGTTCAAAAGGGTCGCTCTCTTGGGTAGGAGTCGAAGAAGAATGATTCGAAGAAGAGTCCTTACCCAAAACCAACACCTCATTATCAAAAACCCCTTGATTTAAAAAACAATTAACTAAATTCTCATTGGCCGACGAAGAGTCCACCAGCCCTGCCTCCACTAAAGCCGCATGAACCACTTGAGAGGACGAATTACTCTCACCCTCAAACTCCAGCGTTTTTGCAATCCTAATAGAATTAGGACCTTCATTCAGAACCACATCTTCATGCGCCAAGTGTTGAGGAACAAACTTCTCTTTAGCCGAAGGAATATTAACATTGCAATTTTTTCCCAAATGACCTTCTCAATTGCATCCAAAAAAATCTTTGAATTCCATCCTCATAGATCACCTTTTGAATGAAGCTAAAAACACGTGTAGAACCAGGTTCAAGGCGCTCTATTTGAACTTCAAACACTCGCTCAGCTTCCAATTCTAATTCCACCAGAATTCTTGCGTAATGTCCCATAGAACCAAGACTAGTACGACGGTCTAAAGAAACAGGACGACCTACCGTCTTAGCAATAGAAAGTAATACCTTGGCATGCCAGTATTCAAAAGGAAGATCAGGGAAACGAATCCAAACCAGTTTGGCGAGGGGTTGAGGAGCATGAATGTTAAAATCCGGACACCAACGTTGGAATCGAATCAGTTGATTGCCAATATTCCAGACACCTCTTCTCCAAACTTCTAACAAATCTTCCTCACATCTAAATTGAAAAATCACGAAACCCTTTCCCAAGGAATGAAAAGAAACTCCTTGTTTCAGTTTTCATGATTTAGAAGCCAAATCACGTAAAGCATCCATTGTTGTCTGACGAAAGTTTGCCCTCCCAATCAAGGAGAAACGAAATTGAGTACGCTGCAACTCGTACTCAGATTGAGGAATAACAATACGTCGATAAGATCCAGCCTGCATAGGAGATGGGAGGGAATCAATCTCAGGCATAATGGAAGTCCCTACCACCCCAGCGTAAGATCTCCCACCGTCCATCTTCGGAGAGAAGTCATTAGCAGCCCTATCCGAAGACCTAAGCGCACCATCTTTCTCCAAAGCTTCTTTCTCCAGAGTTTCTCTCTCCTCCATCTCTTCTCAGCATTTCCCCTTTTTTTAATAAATTCACCTCCCAGCTCTTGTTGATGGTGTTAAGTGACTGTTGGGTTGGATAATTAATATATGTTTTGTCCTTCTAGATTTAGGAAGTCGAACAATAATATTACCATCATTTAGGGAGAAAAAGAAAAGAAAATGCAATACGAATTTTAAGGGAAAAAATCGTCTGCTGTGCGAGAATCTTGTAGTGCACTACAATGCGTAGGCCATATTGTGCCATGTGGCATATTAAAATCAAACAGTAGAAAATGCTAAAATGTTTTTTTATTACTTAATTCATCAATTCGGGTTGAGATTTCACCCGTCCCACTTTCCTCTTCCAAATCCATCACTACAACTTTCCGCTTTTCAATATTGCCGGATTCTCAAACCTATTTCTGGGGAACACCGAAGGTGGAGTTCTGTATATCGTTCCGCTGTTGGAAGAGCTACATCCCATTGGGTTCAGATTCTGCGATTTTTGTGGCATTACGACAAGTTATTTTAACCATTATGAGTGAACGGGAGAGTCTATTGGGTGGCGGAGAGTTGACGGAAAACTCTGAGCCGCAAAAATTTTACTTTGTGAGTTCCTTTATCAGATAGCAACAATCTTTTACGGAGTGCTTCCTAATTGAAATCTTGTCTTGAAGCTCAAGATGGTAATGGGTTTTAAGATTTTAAATTACAAATCTTTGAATTGAAGACATTCCCGCCTCTCTCTTCCCTCTTCATTTTATTAAGCAACCGTCTCTCCCAACAAAATCCCTTTCTTTCTAGTCATAGTAGACTCGATCTCTCATCATCTCCTATATCCAATCTTAATCGATTTGTCTCCTCATACAGCAAAAACCTTCTTTCTCTGCAACTTGAATTAAATATCCACTTGGACCTCATTGCCACCTCCATTACCACTAACACATTCATTCGGTTATATTCCCATGTTTAGGCGACGCCAAGGATGAAGAAGAGCAAAATAATAGGCCTCCAGTCTAGATTTGGAACATTTAGACCTTAGACAAGAGGAAATCCATCGCTGGAAACGACGCCTTTCGCCATGGAGCGGGTGAGATATCAACCCGAAAGTGAATAGAAGAACAAAAATTATCCAAATATTTTTCAACATTGGATCTTAATATTCCACATGGCATATTATGAGGTATGCACCGCAGTGCACCGCCTAATCTTGTACAACAGACGATTTTTTCCGAATTTCATTTTTGTGTTCTTGTCATTTTTATTATGAAAAGTCAAATCTTAATGAGATGAAACTCATCGGAAGTAGGAACCTCCTAAAACTGAAAGTCAAGAGGAAAATGAAGAAAGCCCTTTATTTTAACAAGAGAAAGAAAAGAAGACAACTCTTTTCTTTTCTTTTTTTGTTTCCAATTTTGTATTTTGATAAGAGAAGAAAACAACCTAACACTTTAAGATTAAGTTTTTCCCTAATTAATAATGGTAGTAACGTAACATAATGTAATGTATAACTAAGCAATCTAATACCTCAAGATTATTTTGAGGATTTATAATAAATCAAAGAGGTCGTGTTATCATTTAACTCATAGAGTATAACCGTAGGTACGTCAATATAATTACAGATAAAGTCTAAGGCTAGATTAAGATTTTAAAAAAATGTAACAATTAAGGTAATAATTATCCTATAATATATATTCTTCACTAAGAGGTGTTGGTTATTACCAATTGAGTAAACATTTGACGGTAAAATTGTATCCTTTTTTCATAATTTTCGCCGACTGAATGTTTTATTGTCTAAAAAAAATAATTCTTGCAATGTAACTTCATTCTTCCTTGTGATTCGAATCTTAAATAGTTTATGACTTCTTGTTTTATTAGTTAGGTGTTACTGATGAGGAGAAAGCTTTATTCCAGAAAGAAAAAGAGAAACAAAAACTGACAAAGAAAACTCAAAACAAATTAATTATTGTTAGAACTCCATGAAATGTTTTTATGCACTCGAATCGTTTGTTATAGTCTAAGTGAGGAACGAATGAGTGGTGCTCTGACTTAATTCAGTTATTTCCTTTTCATTATCACACTGTTTGCTACTTTTAGGTGTAAGCTTTTGCGCTAGTACTTTACTATAAATATGAAAGCATTCTCCAGCTTCTCCCACCAAGAAGACCACAAAACACATACAAATTCATTCAGTCCTCTGCAACAATGGATGCAACAAGAATAGTAACTATAGCTTTGCTTCTTCTATTGGTCGCCCTAGGCAACACCTCTAATGGTACTAATGCTACTCCAGGTAATAAAGACAAACTCGTTCGCTTGTATAAGAATATATATAAGAATAAATAATGCATTCTTTAAATATTCTTTTATACATTATCTATTCATAATTCATGCTTCTGTTAAATCCGGGTTAATTAGCAGAAGGAGAACTATTTGTACCCGTTGAAGTAATGCAACATGAGATCTACTACAATGAAGGACGAGGTGGACAAAAGCAGGGATTACAGAAATGTGCAAAATGTAGATGTTGCAATAAGAAGAAAACTGTGTGTGCCGAAATGTGTTGCAATTATTATATTAATTGCCTAGTTAACAGATGTGTCACTATTCCCACATCTTGCAATTGTAATTCTTGTCCTCCATGAAGTAACTGGCCAAATACCCATGAATAAATAATAAATAATAAAACACTTGGAAGACTTCAAGTGCAAATGAATTTTTTCAGATTTTATCAGTTAATTAGAATAAAATTTTTGAGTCTCAGTGTACTATACAAGTGAAAATGCCCGTAAACAATTACAGATGGATCTACTTGAAATGCCCTTTCAATTTTTCGTAAAAGAAGAATATTATTATTATTATTTTTTTTTTTTTTGTGTAAAAGAGAACTTTATTTATTCAAGAGAAAACCACGAGGGATTCTACATTGTAGAGAGTCATAGTGCTGGATCCTTGTTAAAAGGGGGTGGGGTATGGTGGTACACGAACCAATCTTGATATAGTGTTGATGATTTGGCCAATTCATCGGCAACGAAATTTGTTTCACGATGAGCATGTGTGAATGAATATGCGCTGAAGGTGGTCGCTAAAAGAAGAATATTATTGTGTGTGAAGACAGTCTTTACAAATTAAATTTTGAAGAATCTTTGCACAAAAATTTATCCCAGGTTTTTTTTTTTTTTTTTTTTTTTTTTTGCCACTCCTGAGTTACTCCTTAAAATTAATGGCCTCCTTTTAGTTAACTGATTTATCAATTAGAATTCGGTAACAGAAAATATTATTAATCACATATCTGCGATAAGGAAATCGGAGTTAAATGCTGATGTATGGAAGTTAAATCTTCCCAAAAGACAAGAACACCTTCCAATGAAAATTTTGTTGCTAAATTCGTCTTCTTCTACATCTACTGTCTTTAAACTTTCTTATTCTATTCCTGCATCTTCATGATTTATATTGTTGCGCATATATATATATATATATATATATATATATATATTTTCTATGATTTGCCATCGTCTTCCCTTTAAATGTGACGATAATATTGGAACTGGAAAATTAACTAACTGAGACTAACAGGTGTTAGCAATAGAGGGTCTGATTGATAAATTGGATAACTTAGGAGATGACGTTAATATTAAGGGTTGGCATTGAAAATTTCCCATTTTTCGACAATTTCTTTTTATCCTACATGAGGATGGTAATTAATCCATGAATTAAATTCTTGTATATTTAAGGATCATGCAAGTTTTCTTCTTCTTCTTCTTCTTCTTCTTCTTCTTTTTATTTTTTTATTTTTTTATTTTTTATTATTTTTTTTAACTATTTCTCTTTAATGTTTTCCCCCTAAAAAATTTAATAATACATTTAAATTATATAAATCACTGTGTGCGAAACTATATATTTTTGGGGAAATTTTGTTGCCACCGTATATTATATAGTTCAATTACTAAAGGGACCTATTCTTTATGAAACTATCATTGTCTCTCTCCTTGTTGATGGTGTTAAGTGACTGCTGGGTTGGATAATTAATATATGTTTTGTCCTTCTAGATTTAGGAAGTCGAATAATAATATTACCATCATTTAGGGAGAAAAAGAAAAGAAAATGCAATACGAATTTTAAGGGAAAAATCGTCTGCTGTGCGAGAATCTTGTAGTGCACTACAATGCGTAGGCCATATTGTGCCATGTGGCATATTAAAATCAAACAGTAGAAAATGCTAAAATGTTTTTTTATTACTTAATTCATCAATTCGGGTTGAGATTTCACCCGTCCCACTTTCCTCTTCCAAATCCATCACTACAACTTTCCGCTTTTCAATATTGCCGGATTCTCAAACCTATTTCTGGGGAACACCGAAGGTGGAGTTCTGTATATCGTTCCGCTGTTGGAAGAGCTACATCCCATTGGGTTCAGATTCTGCGATTTTTGTGGCATTACGACAAGTTATTTTAACCATTATGAGTGAACGGGAGAGTCTATTGGGTGGCGGAGAGTTGACGGAAAACTCTGAGCCGCAAAAATTTTACTTTGTGAGTTCCTTTATCAGATAGCAACAATCTTTTACGGAGTGCTTCCTAATTGAAATCTTGTCTTGAAGCTCAAGATGGTAATGGGTTTTAAGATTTTAAATTACAAATCTTTGAATTGAAGACATTCCCGCCTCTCTCTTCCCTCTTCATTTTATTAAGCAACCGTCTCTCCCAACAAAATCCCTTTCTTTCTAGTCATAGTAGACTCGATCTCTCGTCACCTCCTATATCCAATCTTAATCGATTTGTCTCCTCATACAGCAAAAACCTTCTTTCTCTGCAACTTGAACTAAAATATCCACTTGGACCTCATTGCCACCTCCATTACTACTAACACATTCATTTGGTTATATTCCCATGTTTAGGTGATGCCAAGGATGAAGAAGAGCAAAAGAATAGTTCTCCGATCTAGATTTGGAACATTCAGACCTTAGACAAGAGGAAATCCATCGATGGTAACGACACCTTCCGGCATGGAGCGGGTGAGATATCATCCTAAAAGTGAGCAGAAGAACAAAAATTATCCAAATATTTTTCAACATTGGATCTTAATATTCCTCATGGCATATTATGAGGTATGCACTGTAGTGCACCGCCTAATCTTGTACAACAGACGATTTTTTTCCGAATTTCATTTTTGTGTTGTTGTCTTTTTTATTATGAAAAGTCAAATCATAATGAGATGAAACTCAGCGGAAGTAGGAACTTCCTAAAACTGAAAGGCAAGAGGAAAATGAAGAACGACCTTTACTTTGACAAGAGAAAGAAAAGACGACAATTATTTTTCTTTTTTTTCTTTCCATTTTTGTATTTTGATAAGAAGAAACAACCTAACACTTTAAGATTAAGTTTTTCCCTAATTAATAAGGGTAGTAACGTAACATAATATAAAGTATAACTAAGCAATATAATACCTCAAGATTATTTTGAGGATTTATAATAAATCAAAGAGGTCATGTTACAGATAAATTCTTAGGCTAGATTAAAATTTACAAAAAATATAACAATTAAGGTAATAATTATGCTATAATATATATACTTCACTAAGAGGTACTGATTATTACCAATTGAGTAAACATTTGACGGTGAAATTGTATCATTTTCTAATAATTTTTGCCGATTGAATGTTTTAGGGATAATTACTGTTGCCCCCCTGTAGTTTGATTTTATTACTAATGAAACCCTGTTCTTTACGAAATTACTGTTGTCCCCCTTCCTTATAACGGTGTTAAGTTGCCGTTAAGTTTAAATATGTAATGTCTAATTTCCCCTTCATTAAAATTAATAAATCAAAAGACGATGCTACCCCATTTATAAAACCAGATTAAATGTCAATTTTAACCTAAACTTCGTTTATTTTGAATTAATGAAATGGGCAAAATCCAAATCCGATTTGGTTTCACACCTTCACAAAACTTCATCTATTTTAAATTAAAGAAATGAGCAAAATCCAAATCCAATTTGGTTTCCCACCCTCACTACACTTCATTTATTTTGAAAAAATTGTAGGTGATATTCAGTTTCCAATTTGAGTTGAATTC
Source organism: Hakea prostrata (assembly GCF_041222555.1). Classification (NCBI taxonomy): domain Eukaryota; kingdom Viridiplantae; phylum Streptophyta; class Magnoliopsida; order Proteales; family Proteaceae; genus Hakea; species Hakea prostrata. Next base: position 70,760,928 of record NC_142602.1, read on the forward strand.
GATTTTCTTTCCTCTCCGGTTTCTATTTGAGTTTTATTCAATCGTTCTTTCTTAATTTGGTGGTTTTTTATTTTTTTATTTTTATTTTTTTTTGAGAATAAAACGGATTATAGTTAATTTTTTTTGTCCACAGTTAATTAAGGGTACTACTATAACTTGACAAAAGGGTAAATAAGTATAAGGATATTTTGGGGTTTTTGAGAAAATATAAAGATGCCACATCATCAGTTAACTAACGGAACTTAACAGTAGGGGGGCAATAGTAATTATAGACAAAGTTAAAGGTTGGATTAGTAATTTTTAAAAGTACAGGAGATACAGTAGTAATAAAATCAAAGTACAGGGGGCCAATAGTAATTATCCCAATGTTTTATTGTCTAAAAAAAAATTTCTTCTATGTAACTACATTTTTCCTGGTGATTCAGATCTTAAACAATTTATGACTTCCTATTTTATTAGTTCGGTGTTACTGATGTGGAGAAAGCTTTATTTGAGAAAGAAAAAGATAAACGAAAACTAACAAAGAAAATCCAAAACAAATCAACTATTGTTAAAGCTCCATGAAATATTTTTATGTACTCGAGTTGTTGGTTTTAGTCTAAGTGAGGAATGAATGAGTGGTGCTTTGACTTAGTTTAGTTATTTCCTTTTCATTATCACATTGTTTGCTACTTTTAGGTGTAAGCTTTTCCACTAGTACTCTACTATAAATATGAAAGCATTTTCCAGCTTCTCCCACCAAGAAGGCCAAAAGACACATACAAATTCATTCAGTCCTCTGCGACAATGGATGCAACAAGAATAGTAACTATAGCTTTGCTTCTTCTATTGGTCGCCCTAGGCAACACCTCTAATGGTACTAACGCTACTCCAAGTAATAAAGACAATCTCGCTCGCTTGTATAAAAATATATAAATAATAAATAATGCATTCTTTAAATATTCTTACATTATCTATTCATAATTCATGCTTCTATTAAATTTGCGTTAATTAGCAGAAGGAGAACTATTTGTACCCGTTGAAGTAATGCAACGTGAGATCTACTACAATGAAGGACAAGGTGGACAAAAGTGGGGAATACAGAAGTGTGCAAAATTTAGATGTTGCAATAAGAACAAAACTACGTGTGCCGAAATGTGTTGCAATTATACCGTCAATTGCCAACCTAACAAATGTGTCACTATTCCCACATCTTGCAATTTTAATTCTTGTTCTTCATGAAGTAACTGGCCAACTACCCATGAATAAATAATAAATAATAAAATACTTGAAAGACTTCAAGTTCAAATTAATTTTTTCAAATTTTATCAGTTAATCAGAATAAACTTTTGAGTCTTAGTGTACTACACAAGAGAAAATCCCCAAAAACATTTACAGATGAATATACTTGAAAGGCCCTTTCAATTTTCCGTAAAAGAAGATTATTATTATTATTATTATTATTATTATTATTATTATTATTATTATTATTATTATTATTATTATTATTATTATTATTATTATTATTATTATTATTATTATTATTATTATTATTATTATTATTATTATTATTATTATTATTATTATTATTATTATTATTATTATTATTATTATTATTATTATTATTATTATTATTATTATTATTATTATTATTATTATTATTATTATTATTATTATTATTATTATTATTATTATTATTATTATTATTATTATTTTATTTTTATTTACTTTTTATTTTTTTTTATTTTTTTTGTGTGTCTAAAAGAGAACTTTGTTTATTCAAGAGAAAACCACGGTGGATTCCACATTGTAGAGAGTCATAGTGCAATATCCATGTTAAAAGGGGGTGGGGTATGGTGGTATACGAACCAATCTTTAGATAGTGATGGAGATTTGGCCAATTCATAGGCAATGAAATTTGTTTCACGATGAGCATGTGTGAATGAACATGGGGTGAAGGTGGTTGCTAAAGAAGAATATTATTATGTGTGAAGACAGTTTTTTCAAATTCAATTTTGTAGCATTTTCGCACAAAAATTTATCGCATGTTTTATGTTTTTTTTTATTTTTCCCCACTCTCCTGAGTTACTCCTTAAAATTAATAGCATCCTTTTAGTTATCTGCTTTATCAATTAGATTTATGTAGCAGTAAATATTATTAATCAGATCTCTGCGATAAGGAAATCGAAGTTAAATGCTGATCTAAGGAAGTTAAATTTTCCCAAAAAACAAGAACACCTTCCAATGAATAATTTGATGCTCAATTCATCTTCTTCTTCGTCTACTTTCTATAACCATTCTTATTCTATTCCTGCATCTTCATGATTTATATTGTCGCGCAAATATTTTTATATTTTCGCACAGTTGCCATCGTCTTCCGTTAAAATCTGACGATAATATTAGAATTAAAAAATTAACTAATTGAGACTAACGGGTATTAGCAATAGAGGGCCTGATTGATAAATTGGATAACGTAGGAGGGGGAAAAATCATCTGCTGTACACATCTCTGTGCTGTGCACAGTAGTGCACCACTAGAAGGTGACACGTGGACTATACCTAATAAATGGTTGAGATCAAACCTTTAATTTTTAAATGATTTAAACCCAGCTGGAATACCTATTTTAGTTATACCCGCCCATTTCTGAACCCGGAGAACATCTCAGACGATTCTCCCTCTTTCTCTGCGACTAGAGAAAACAAGAGATGGAAGAGAAACCTAGTGACAGAGAAAGAGGGAGAAGTCGTTGGAGATGAAGAATTTCTCATCAGATCTTTGTTGAGAAGGAGGCGGTGATGACGGTGGTGGTGGTGATTGTGGCAGTCGCTCCTTCCGTTCCCATCTGTTTTTTTATCAGTATGCGTTCGAAATTGTATAGATCTGAGGAGAAGGAGGCGGTGGTGACGGTGGTGGTGGTGGTGGTGATTGTGGCACTTCAGTCGTTTTTTCCGTTCCCATCTGTTTTCTGATCAGTAGGCATTCGAAATTGTATAGAACTTAGTGGGTGTGTAAATAATAAGGCCTTCTACTGCTTTATTCTAACTTCCATTGCTTGAATCCAGTTGTTGAAGTTCCAAACAGAGAACGTTGTGATTCCTTTGGTTATTGTGAAAGTGTTGAAAGTGATTCAATTGAAGATGAAAAAAATAAAAACAAGGTTCACAAACCAGAAGAGGAGGGAAAACACGAGATGAAAGAGAAACCTAGTTGCAGACAAAGAGGAGAATCGTCTGAGATGTTCTCATTAATCGGGTTCAGAAATGGGCGGGTATAACTAAAATGGGTATTCCAACCGGGTTTAAATCATTTAAAAATTAAAGGTTTGATCTCAACCATTTATTAGGTATAGTCCATGTGTCAACCAGCTATGATGTATGGTGCAGAGTGTTGGGCTGTTAAAAAGAATCATATAGATAAACTCAGTGTAGCAGAAATGAGGATGCTAAGATGGATGAGTGGCAAAACTAGGATGGATAAGATAAGAAACGATCATATTAGAGTTGGTCTAGGAGTTGCTCCCATAAGTGATAAGCTTAGAGAAAGTCGTTTGAGGTGGCACGGCCACGTTCAACGGAGACCTATAAATGCTCCTGTACGGAGAAGTGATATAATCCATATTGAAAGAACTAGAAGAGCTAGGGGTAGACCTAAGATAACCTTAGAAGAAGTGGTGAGAAAGGATATGTATAGCTTAGGCCTTGTATCTAGCATGGCCTCGAACAGAAATGATTGGAGGGCAAGAATCCATGTAGCCGACCCCATTTAGTTGGGACAAGGCTTATTGTTGTTGTTGTTGTTGTTGTAGTCCATGTGTCAACTTCTAGTGGTGCATTGCTGTGCACAGCAAAGGATTTTTTCCCACGTAGGAGATTGCGTTAATATTAAGGGCTGGCATTGAAAATTTCCCTTTTTTTGACAATTTCTTTTTTTATCCTACATGAGGACGGTAATTAATCAAATAATTAAATTCTTGTATATTTAAGGAACATGCAAGTTTTTTTTCTTCTCCTGTTTTTTCCGATAAAAAATTTAGTAATACATTTAAATTATATAAATCACTGGGTGCAAAACTATATATTTTTGGGGAAATTTTGATGCCTCCATATATTATAGTTCAATTACCAAAGGCACCTAATCTTTATGAAACTATTATTGTGTCTCTCATTGTTGATGGTGTTAAGTGAGGGGTTGGATAATTAATATATGATTTGTCCTTCTAGAATTAGGAAGTCGAATAATAATATTATCATCATTTAGGGAGAAAAACTAAAGAAAATGCAATACAAATTTTATGGAAAAAAATCATCTGTTGTGCAAGAATCTTGGAGTGCACTACAATGCGTAGACCATATTGTGCCATGTGGCATATTAAAATCTAACAATTGAAAATGCTAAAATAGTTTTTAATACTTAATTCATCAATCCGGGTTGAGATTTCACCTGTCCCACTTTCCTCTTCCAAATCCATCACTGCAATTTACCGCTTTTCACTCTCGCCGGATTCTCAAACCTATTTATGGGGAATACCGAACGTGGAGTTTTGGTTATCATTTCGCTGTTGGAAGATCTTCATACCATTGGGTTCAGATTCTGGGATTTTGGTGGCATTACGAACGGTTATTTCAATCCTTATGAGTGAACAGGAGAGTCTATTGTGTGGCGGAGAGTTGACGGAAAACTCAGAGCCGCCAAAATTTTAGTTTGTGGGTTCCTTATCAGATAGAAACTCTCTTTTACAGAGTGCTTCATAATTGAAATCTTGTCTTCAAGCTCAAGAAGGTAATGGGTTTTAAAATTTTCACTTACAAATCTTTGAATTGACGCCATTCCCGCCTCCCTCTTCCCTCTTCATTTTATTATGCAACCGTCTCTCCCAACAAGATCCCTTTCTTTCTAGTCATAGTAGACTCGATCTCTCGTCACCTCCTCTATCCAATCTCAATCGATTTGTCTCCTCATACGGCAAAACCCTTCTTTCTCTGCAACTTGAATTAACTATCCACTTGGACCTCATCGCCACCTCCACTGCGGTTACACTCAAATGTTTAGGTGACGCCAAGGATGAAGAAGAGCAAAAGAATAGGGCACCAGTCTAGATTTGGGACATTCAGACCTTAAACAAGAGGCCATCGATCGAAACGACACCTTCCGCCATGGAGCGGGTGAGATCTCAACCTGAAAATGAACAGGAGAACAAAAATTATCCAAATATTTTTTAACATTGGATCTTAATATTCCACATGGCATCTTATGAGGTATGCACCGCAGTGCACCGCCTAATCCTGTTCAACAGAGGATTTTTTTTCCGAATTTCATTTTTGTGTTCTTGTCATTTTTATTATGAAAAGTCAATTCATAATGAGTGAAACTCATCGGAAGTAGGAACTTCCTAAAATTGAAAGTCCAGAGGAAAATGAAGAAAGACCTTTATTTTAACAAGAGAAAGAAAAGAAGCCAATTCTTTTTCTTTTTTATCTTTCCATTTTTGTATTTTGATAAGAGAGGAAAACAAACTTAACACTTTAAGATTAAGTTTTTCCCTAATTAATTAGGGTAGTAAGGTAACATAATATAAATTATAACTAAGCAATATAATACCTCAAGATTATTTTGAGGTTTTCTAATAAATCAAAGATGTCATGTTATCACTTAACTCATAGAGTATAACCGTAGGGACGTCAATATATAATTACAGATAATGTCTAAGGTTAGATTAAAATTTTCAAAAAATATAACAATTAAGGTAATAATTATGCTATAATATCTATTCTTCACTAAGAGGTGTTGATTATTACCAATTGAGTAACCATTTAACGGTGAAATTGTATCCTTTTTTCATAATCTTCATCAATTGATTGTTTTATTCTCTAAAAAAATTTCTTCCTATATAACTACATTCTTCCTTGGGATTCGAATCTTAAATAGTTTATGACTTCTTGTTTTATTAGTTAGGTGTTATTGATGAGGAGAAAGCTTTATTCCAGAAAGAAAAAGAAAAACGAAAATTGACAAAGAAAACTCAAACAAATCAATTATTGTTAGAGCTCCAAGAAATGTTTTTATGTACTCGAGTCGTTTGTTTTAGTCTAAGTGAGAAATGAATGAGTGGTGCTCTAACTTAGTTCAGTTATTTCCTTTTCATTATCACATTGTTTGCTACTTTTAGGTGTAAGCTTTTGCGCTAGTACTCTACTATAAATATGAAAGCATTCTTCATCTTCCCCCACCAAGAAGGCCACAAAACACATATGAATTCATTCAGTCCTTTACAACAATGGATGCAACAAGAATAATAACTATAGCCTTGCTTCTTCTATTGGTCGCCCTAGGCAACACCTCTAATGGTACTAATGCTACTCTAGGTAATAAAGACAATCTCACTCGCTTGTATAAAAATATTTATCTAGCAATACAGGGTCTCATTGATAAATTGGATAACTAAGGAGATGGCGTTAATATTAAGGGCTAGCATTGGAAATTTCCCTTTTTTCGACAATTTCTTTTTTATCCTACATGAGGACGATAATTAATCCAAGAATTAAATTCTTGTATATTGAAGGATCTTGCAAGTGTTTTTTTTCTTTCTTTCTCCTCTCTTTCCCCCTAAAAAAAATTTAGTAATACATTTAAATTATATAAATCACTGAGTGCGAAACTATATATTTTTGGGGGAAATTTTGTTTCCTCCGTTTATTATAGTTCAATTACTAAAGGGACCTATTCTTTATGAAACAATTATTGTCTCTCACATTGTTGATGGTGTGAAGTGACTGTTGGGTTGGATAATTAATATCTGTTTTGTCCTTCTAGAATTAGGAAGTCGAATAATAATATTATCATCATTTAGGGAGAAAAAGAAAAGAAAATGCAATACGAATTTTATGGAAAAAAAAATCGTCTGCTGAGCGAGAATCTTGCGGTGCACTACAGTGCATAGGCCATATTGTGCCATGTGGCATATTAAAATCAAACGGTAGAAAATGCTAATATATCTTTTTATTACTTAATTCGTCGATTCGGTTTGAGATTTCACCCGTCCCACTTTCCTCTTCCAAATCCATCACTACAACTTACCGCTTTTCAATCTCGCCGGATTCTCAAACCTATTTCTAGGGAATACCGAATGTGGAGCCCTGAATATCGTTCCACTGTTGGAAGACCTTCATCCCTTTGGGTTCATTTCCCTTAGAAGTGCCATGTTGTCTTCATCAGAGTCATCTAGGGCCTGAATGAGACTTGATCTCTTGGTGAATCCAACTGAGGTGTACCCAAGACTGACAGTGTATAAAGCTCTCTCTCATTGTACAAGGGAATTCGAATGAGAACTGTATGAAATATACACAAGTCTTCAAGTTCATCTGCTTCTCCTTTTGCCATAGGCTGCAAGGTCTTACGTTTAATCCAGAAACATCCAAGACAGTGTAGCAACCAATCAAGTGATTGAACCAAGAATTACAACAATAAATAGTTTCGAGAATGCCTTGACAATTAGGACAACACAATATGCTCTGAATGACAGACAAGCCACATAAAACCAATGCACACTACTTTGAACCCTCAAAAGTTGGATTATATTGAACTCCAATCCTTTCATATCTAAGAGAAGAGCTGCCGCTGAAACAAGAGAAAATAATTATGCAAAGCTCATTAATCTTACTCTAGTTTTCAGTACTTTTCTTCTCAAAGGAAGCACCATTCCGTTTGCTACTTCAGCAAGCAGCGTGGAGAGGCTTTATATTAACCAGTAAATCCAAGTTGCAGCTGAGGCCAGATATGGGCTTTGGACAATCAATCTATAGTGAACACCTACATGCTTTCCCAGTGTTGAGGCTTGAGACTTGCAGCTGAAAACTTCTTTTTGGAAACACATCCTTTCCTTCCATTCCTTCTCTACTTGGAAGACCACCAACCATAACTTCAACAGCAACACTGATACACCACATCTGTGGGTTAAATGGATCCCTACAATGTGAAACCAATCCCTTGAATCTAAATGGAGTTGGCATGAAATAGCTTTGTGACAAAGAATGATCCCTGGATATGCTTGCACTTGCTACGCTTGCTGCTGTTCTAGAAGTAGAAGAACCCATGTTAAAATATTAGCATTTGGTTCTTCCTGTAGAAGAAAATGTCATGCAGTCATTCCGACTTTACGGGCTTCTTGATTCTTGTGAGCTAACATGAATAACCCCAAAAAAATTTCAGGTATCCATTGGTTTATATGCTAATCTTAATAACCCTCTTTAAGGATTCATGAGTTTTCCTTTCCAGTACCTATCCCTTTCTATTTATCTCTGTAGGAATAGACCTGAACCCAAGGAGATAAGGCTCTGAAGAATCTTTGGGACAACCGCTTATTTGCTTTTGCAATTTGAAGATGAGTTTCCCTTGCTCATAGCTATTCCCAAAAGCTGATCTTGAAACAATGATAGCAGGAAAATTAGGAAGCACCTTGTATACATTAATCGCAAATTCCTTTTTTCCTCTCCTCGTTGCTTCACATTGCTCTAATATTTTTTATGTGTCGCACACCACTTCTAGCATCCAACTCTTTACATGTTCCAAGGTGAAGGGCCGGCTTGTGATTCTTTTATGACTATAAACAGCAACGGCCAATAAGAACCATTTGCTGGTGGTTCTAATTAGCAAGTGAAACCCATGGCAACCCATGAAGTCCTCAAAGAACAAAGAAATTGACCAATTATCCTGCCATAGCATTTCTTTGAACTCTCCAAGGTCAGAAATAGCAGGCTAAGGTCTCCCACTAGGTCAAAAGGCTGAAATAAACTTAGTCTAGCATTTTTTCAAACAAGTGGCGGTCAAGAGAATTGGTACCTCCTTATTCAAAAGAACTGTATCTTCAAGGTTTTTCTGCAAACATGAGTAATGCTAAGAAACGTATTTGATTTGCACAGGATTCTAGGGTTTAGTTGATTGATGCAACCCCTGGATCTAGGTCCACTCTCAGGATACTCTTGAAGAAAATCAGCAGCAATCTAGGGTTTGTATACCCTACAGTTGAGGTTATTGGGCTGGGTAGGGGGTTCTTGGTTCGGGATCAGGGTAGGGTAGGTTCGGCTAGGGTTATTAGATCCAGGTGTAATCCTATGCTTGAGCATAATTGAATTCCAAAACTAGGGTTTGAAAATTAGGGTTTTTAAAGTTCTAAGGTTTCTAGGGTTTGAACTCGGGTTAGGTTGATTGTATCTTAGAGTTGAAGGAAGATGGTCCTAAAAGGGCTTAGGGTTTGGATGAGAGCACTGAAACTGTAGGGAGTCCAAATGAGTAATGTGCCTCACTGTGGCTTCATTCAAAAGCTTGATAGACTAGTCAAGTTTCTAGGGGGAGTCTCATCGTCCATTAATGAAAGCACCAAATGATACGATCCTCAATTCTAGAATAGGGAAGGAGGAAGAAATAGCTACTTTGAGGGCAGTAGATCTCTTAGAAATAAAGGGATAGGAAGAGATTCATTGTATTTTCAATGTCTCCAAATGCCTTGCCTATTGTCAATGCAGGGTTGGTAGAGTGGTAAGATACATACTTCTCAGTGGAGAAGTCATGGGTTCGACCCTTGCGGACGACAAGCATCCCCCTGAGAATGTAATCAAGGTACGCACAAGCTAACCCGGATGAACCTCAGATACCAAAAAAAACAAAAAAACAAAAAATGCCTTGCCTATTATATATATAGACTACCATATTATTATTCTATCCCTTGGACCATTCTCACCGTAACATGCCTAGCCAATCCCATGTATTAAAATGACATTCCTATCCCAATCATCCCTTATAAATTATGCCAATCATACTCATAACATCCTCCAAGGAAGTGTGTCCAATTAAGTGAGGACTAGCAAGGGTTTAGGTTCTATAGACCATTGAACGGAAAAGAATATTCTTTTAGGGAGATTTTCAAGGACGCCCCGAGATTACTTGTAAAAAACATGGACACCCCAAAACTATGTCAAATTGGCAATGAATCCCCAAAAACGTCTCTTAAATTTGCAAAACAATACATTTCCATTAACAAATTCCGTTCGTTATGGTTAAATAATTTCATAATTTCTATATTGCCATTAATCTCTTATGACTTTATTATGTTGCCCCTAGTAAAATAGGATCTTAAATATCTTATAATATAAACTGATGCTAGATGTGATATGCTCTTAGAGTAAATTGAATGCATGAAAATTGCTACGCTTAGCCTAATCTAACTACTCCAATCCTTGTCACTAGGATCATAATATTTAGAATATGAGTTTCACAAGAGAGAGAGGATGTGATATGCTCTTAGAGTAAATTGAATGCATGAAAATTGCTACGCTTAGCCTAATCTAACTACTCCAATCCTTGTCACTAGGATCATAATATTTAGAATATGAGTTTCACAAGAGAGAGAGGAGGAGACGTGAATAACAAGAATTGAAAATAACAACTTTATTCAACAGAAATAAAAAATTACAATGTATGAAAGAAAATTTCTATTTACTTGATTAAAAAAAAAAAAAAAGAAGAGAGAGCTAAACATAAAATTGAAAGGAAAAGAAAGATGTTTACTTCAAAAAGGAAAATATATATAAAAAGTTAGCCAACTCCCTTAAAGAGCTAACTAAGAAGATTCTACTAGCGAAGAAGGGCTTGGAACTTCTCCTGATCCAATATACCCATCTGTATAATATAATGTAACATATAAAGAAAAGGAATGAGTTCTGACGAACTCAGTAAGGAAAAAACATCTCATATACATATCGATAATTTATCCAAGTAAGCACATATGTAAAGAATGATATGCAAATATATGAATGCAGCCATAGTCTAACTATGCAAGTCTCTAGATGGTTGACATGCTTTAAGATGTAACACCAGCACTCCTCTGGGTAGCTCTAGTCACTCTGATCCCTCATGGACTGGTTACCTCTATTGGGATCCCTAGTAAAGAGATTCAGTCCTTGTCAATCAACCATGGCTGGGGTTTAGGTCAACGCTTTCTTACCACGACCATTGGCATGAGTACTGGCGCATGTCAGGGTTTCTAATCCAATGCAAGGTCATATGGTAACATACTACATGTAGTCCAGATACTTCCCCTATGGCACCAACCATCTCAGTTCAGTATCCTTCCCTACCTAGGAATGAGAACCCTCACGGACTGGCTACCGTTGTTGGACTCCATTTCCTAATCATATGGTCATCCACATATTGTTGGGGCGGATGTTCTCATGACCCCTCACGACTCCTGGCCGCTCCTTGGATGTCCATGAGCTCAAACCCTAACATATACAACCCTACCAATGCATGATCAATAGTGGACCACTGAATCTCCGCACGGACTAGCTATCGCTATAGGATGAAACAAAGTCACGTCACTATTATCACGAGTCATTCGGCTTCAATTCCCCTACCGAAAGGGTAGAGCATGTACGGGTACCTAGCCATACATTCTAGACTTCCTAGGTATGTCATCCAGCAACCGTGATAGTGCTAGGGGCATCAGTAAGCCGTGTCCCATACCACAGCCCCTGATATCCCAAGCAATGGATACCCTAACTCACCATTACATAATCAGTTATTGTGAAATCCAGCCCTAACCTTGACCCGGAAACCTTGTTGTTTGTAGGTCCAAAGACTCGAAGTAATGGAAGAAGTCAACTATGGACCATCTTAGTGGAAGACATGGTGTTTGACCCAGAACCCATGGAAGTTGATGATGGTGTTCCATACTTGGAAGCTTTGGCAGATTTGGAAATGAAACTACGCCTTGTTGAAGATTAGCTTAGTTAATGGACCTAAAGCCTAGTTGGACATGATTTGAAGGCATTCCTCTATACTAGGTAAGTTATATATTGAGTTGGGAGAAATCCATTGGGTTTGGAAGAGGTTTGGACCTTAATATCCCTGTTTAGGCCTTGCTGTCATGCTTGGTTGATGGGCCGTCGACCAGCCAATCGACCAACAGGGGACCAAATCTTTGAAGATCCTCTATTTAGGTCTTTTGGTGCTCTATATATTAGAACTAGGTGTTTCTTAGCCTCTTTTGTTTCTAAAACCCTTAGAGAACATGGAGAACCCTCTCAAAGCCTCTCTTGGTGTTGAAGAAGATCTACTTGCAAGTTCACAAGTTTTTCATCTCTTACTCCTCAATCAAGGTTAGTAATCTCTCTCTCATACTTGTTATTGAATTTACTCTTGCTATGATCAAATTCTTACTACTATGATTATGAAGAAGGTATTGCACCCTTGCAAACACCTCTTCTACAATCTCCAAGGTTGGGAATGAATCTCCATTCATTCCAATGATCTTCATACTTGATTTTAACCATGATTCTCATGAATTCTTCATGAAGCCGTGATCATTCCTTTGATTTGATTTCTCTAGCATGTTAGATCTGTTTTCATGTTAGACTCATGTATGATCTACTATTAATGTTCTACTAGAATGAGATCTTATCATCTCTAGTTCCTCTCTTGAGTTCATAGTTTGTTTTCATTGAAAACTATGATTTTTACCAAATTAGTAAGATTGCTTTTTACCATTGTTGGTGTCTAATCTATGCTAGTTAGTCTTAGATTACTGTTCCTAATATTCCTTTGAAATTTCAGAGTGTTTTGAATCCCGGAAGATGAGTTTCAGATCAAAATTCTGAATTATGTTGCGTACTGTTCATCTGGTCAATTGCATGGTCGATTGGACCAAGCTACCACCCAATCGACCAAGGCTGACAGTAGCTTTGTTCTTTGTCCAATTTGATCCGTTTGACCTCTAATCTTCTAGGCCTTTTTCCTAATGATGTATTTATACTTGTTTAGGGTTTATTTGCTAACTTTGGAACCATTCCCTTTGATCTCTAGATTTTCGTAGAAGCTAATTAAGGTAAGGACAGCTGATTCCATATTAACTTAGATTATGTGAATCTTAGTTTCTAATTTGGGAAACTCATGGATTTGCTACTGTTATTGCATTTTCTAATTATGATGTTATTGTTGTAAGTACAGTAGGACCTTACTCATGTATTTCTTTTATTACTTGATCATATTCGGGTACTTATTCATGTATGTTACTTATTCAATTAATCATGTCTTTATGTATTATTCTATATGATGAGATATTAGTTGTGTATGATATGACTGAATTGGGCATGTGATTGATTAGGTATGATTTGTGATTGGGGAATGTCCTTTTGACATTTTTGTCCTTGGACATCAGTGGAAATGGTATGGGACATTTCCGATAGTGCCCTTTGACGCTTTCCCGGATTATTGTATGTCATACCTAGGGCTTGTCTAGCGGTGTTTGGCTAGGATATCCTTGTTATATCATACCCAATTCAGAAGGGTATTGAGACTGAGTAACCCGTGGTAGCAATGTAAGTTTATGGGTGCTCAAGACCGGTAACCAACCCGTGAGAGGACATGGATCACATTGTGGGGGCCATTCATTGGTAGGGTTAGTAGACTTGGGCTCATGGGCGCTCGAGACCGGTGAGTTAAATCCGTGAGAGGACATGAGAACTTCCCGTCTATTAATTGTGGATGACCAATAGGGTTGATGAGTCCGTAGTCTGAGTTGGTTGTAGCCATAGGATACGATGACTCTAGGGGGGAAGGTACCGGAAAGGATTGTCCAGGGCGAGGAATGGAAGTATCCAACCCTAAGTTGATATAACAAAGTAGATGACTTGCATTTGGCTAGGCTTGACCTTGACATGAGCCAATACTTAAACCAATGGTGATGTGAGAGAGCGGTGACCTAAACCCCAGCCAAGGAATGTCCTGAGGGATGCAGGACCCATTTACCACCGGAGAACCCAAGATATCGGAATTGTGAAACCCTACCCTAACCTTAACCCGAAAACTCTGTTGTTTGTAGGTCCGAAGACCTGAAGTAGAAGTGGAAGTCAACTATGGGCCATATCAGTGGAAGACATGGTGTTCGACTCTGAACCCATGGAGGATTGACGATGATGCCCCATACTTAGAGACCTTGATGGAATTAGGAAAGAGGCTACACCTTGACGAAGAGAAGTATGGTTGATGATCTTAGAGCTGGGTTGGAGATGATTTGAAGGCATTCCTCCATGCTAGGTGAGTTATAGTTTATGTTGTGAGAAGCCAATTTGATTTTGACTAGAGTTGGACCTTCATTTCCCTGTTTCAGGCTTTCCTGACAGCCTGGCTCGACTACCTGGGTCGACTACCTGGGTCGACTGGGCCAATCGACCCACAAAAACAGAATCTGTGCAAGATCCTTTGTTTAGGTTTATGATGCTGTATATAATAGAACTTCGTGTTTCTTAGAGAACTCCTCTCAAGGCCTCTCCTTGGTGTTGGTGAAGAACTCTTGCAAATTCTCAAGTTTCCTCTCTTGTTCCTTCAATCAAAGGTTAGTGATCTCTCTTGTATGATATTGATTTACTCTTGCTATGATCTATCCTCTGTACTGAGATTATAAAGAAGATGCTGCATCGTTGTAATCATCTCTTCTACAATCTCCATTCATTCTTATAGTACTATGATCTTCATATTGATCTTAACCATGATTATTGTGATTTCTTCATGAAACTATGATCATACTCTTGATTTGATTTCTCTAGCATTATAGATGCATCTTCATGATTATTCATATCCTTGATTTACTGTGTTAATCTACTAGAATGAGATCTCATCATCTCTAGTTCTTCTCTTGAGTTCATAGCTTGTTTTCATTAAAAACTATGATTTTATCAAATTAGAAAGTTATGATTCTAAATTAGTAAGTATTGGTTTTGATCGTTGTTTGACGTCTAATCTATGCTAGTTAGTCTTAGATTACTGTTTAGAGATTTCCCTCCAAGTTTCGTAGCATTTCGAATCTTGTAGAATAGGTTTCGGATCAAATCCAGATTTTTGGATGCGTACTGTTCATTGGGTCGACTGGACCAATCGACCCAGCCAGCCTTCCCAAAGATGACAAAGCAAGGGATTTCTTCGTCTGTCTTGATCCGTTTGATGTCTATTCTTTTAGGATTGCTTCCTAATGATTCTTTAATGCTTGTTCAGGATCTTTTTACTAACTTTGGATCCATTCTCTTGTTTGTCCGGAATATCTTTGAATCTATTTAAGGTAAGGACAGTTGTTTCCATATTAACATAGATTGCGTGAATCCTAGTTTCTAAATTGGGAAACACATAGATTTGCTAATGATATTGTAGTTTCTAATTATGATATGACTGTTGTAAGTACAGTAGGATCTTACTTTTATATTTCCTTTATGTACTTGATCATGTATAGACTCTTACTCATATATGTTGCATATTCAATTGATCTTGTCTTATTGTATTCTTTCATATGATGAGATATCAACTGTGTACGTTATGACTAAATTGGGATTGTGATTGATTAGGTATGATTTGGGATTGGGGAATGTCCTTTTGACATTTCTGTCCTTGGACATTAGTGGGAATAGTATGGGATATTTTCAATGGTACGCTTTGATGCTTTCCCGGATTATTGGTTATCATACCTAAGACTTGTCTAGCAGTGTTTGGCTATGATGTCTCTGTTATATCAGACCCGATTCGGAAGGGTATTGAGACCGAGTAACCCATGGTAGCAATGGGGATTTATGGGCACTCAAGACTGGTGAGTTATATCTGTGAGAGGACATGAATCACATTGTGGATACTTGTGAAAGGCCATTCATTGGTAGGGTTGCAATTAGTAGACTTGGGCTCATGGGTGCTCAAGATCGGTAGCCAACCCGTGAGAGGACATGAGAGCTTCTTGTCTATTATTTGTGGATGACCAATAGGGTTAATGAGTCTGTAGTCCGAGTTGATTGTAGCCATAGGATGCGCTGACTCTAGTGTGAAGGATACCAGAAAGGATCGTCCGGTGCAAGGAATGGATGGATCTGGATCTAAGTTGACATAATCAAGTAGATGACTTGCATTTGGCTAGGCTTTACCTTGACATGCGCCAATACTTAGACCAATTGTGATGTGAGAGAGCGGTGACCTAAACCCCAGCCATGAAATGTCCCGAGGGATGCAGGACCCAACTACCACCAGTAGACCCAAGATACCAAGATGGTTGAGGGAGAGTGAATGACCTATCCAAAGAAATATGGTGCTATGACTTATAGCATGTCTACCTATAGAGACTAGCATACATAGAGTTAGACTCATACATGCATTGTTTGTCTCATATCATATTCCATCATGCTATGTTTCTGCTATCATGTTATTTATGTTGTTATAGAATAACTTGCCTTGTTGAGTTCTATTGAATTCACTCCTTTCGTGCGAATATCTTTTGTTAGATTATTCTACAGGTGTTGATGACTATGACGGCCAGTACGAGGAAGCGCAAACCGATGAAGCATACTTCACTCAAGGTGCTAGCAGTTACGAAGATCTCGGTGAAGATCCCTCGTGTGATCATGTTGCGTACAAGGATTAGCCCTACCTTGGAGTGGAAGCGGCCGTGCTTACTTTCTGAAGTTTACGTTTATGAAGACATTCTTTATAAAATAGAAGAAACTATAGTTTAGTTTGATTACTTCTTTCTTTCCTTTCTTTTGGGAATCAATTGTAATCTTTTCTTTTAGTTTTGAGCAACATTTCCGTTGTAACTGTGGAGTGATATTCCGCCTCACTCTACCTTTTGATTATATATATTAGTATCATTTTCGCACTCTGATGTTATTTCGTTATATTGCTTTGATCTTCTAAATGATATTGATAACCCTGATTTAGTCTTGTTCTTGATTATATTATTGTGAATGTGGGAGGTTGATTTCCTCGATATTGATCTTCGGGGCTATGGATCACACACTCAGGTATGCTAGATAGGGTACCGGCTGGGTGGATGTGACAGGAATGATTGAGGGAGAGTGATTTGAGACCTACCCAAAGAAGTATGGTGCTATGACTTAAAGCATGTCTGCCAATAGAAACCAGCATACATAGAGTTAGATTCATACATGCATTGTTTGTCTCATTTCATTTTGCATCATGTTATGTTGTGTTATCATGTTTTACTAAGTTGCTATGGATATAACTTGCCTTGCTAAGTTCTTTTGAACTCACTCCTTTTTGTGCAAATATCTTTGTTAGACTATTCTGCAGTTCTTGACAAGTATGACGGCCAGTACTATGAAGCACAAGCCGATGATGCATACTACTCTCAAGGTGCTAACGGTTACGAAGACTACGGTAAAGATTCCTTGTGTGATAATGTTGTGTACCAGGATTAGCCCTACCTTGGAGTGGAAGCGGTCGTGTTGATTTCTAAAGTTTATGTTTATGAAGACATTCTTTATAAGTCAGAAGAGACCTTAGTTTATTTTGATTACTCTTTTCTTTCCTTTCTTTTGGGAACTAGTTTTAATCTTTTCTTTTACTTTCGATCTACTTTTCAGCTGTAGTTGTGGAGTGATCTTCCGCACACTCTACATTTTGATTATTATATTGGTATCATTCTTTCCGCACTCTGATTATATTGTAATTCTTTTCTTCTTATCTTGATCTCTTTGTTTATATAATGTTACATTAATTTTATCTCGTTCATGATTAGGTTATTGTATATGTGGGAGGATGATTTCCTTGACACTTGATCTTCAGGGCTGTGGATCACACACTCGAGTATGCCAGGTAGGGTACCGGCTGGGTGGATGTGACAGTTTTTCAACATCATAAAGTAATTGAAACACATCTAAACATGATCCACGATATATATTCAACTACGAATCAATGCATCTTACTATTAGAGCAAGTTATAAGAACAATGATGCATGCAATAATCAAAGATTCATCATACATCATATATTTGCATATATATATATATATATATATAAGAATGTGTCCTTACCTATAAAATTGTAAAAAGCGTACTAAAGTGCAGTTAGACCTCACTCACAACAGTCCCAGTATACCTCAGAGATCACCTAAAGATAGGTTGCAAAGTTACATTAAAGACAGTAGTCAAAATAGAGCAACAACCAACCTGATTGGGTTACTGTGACCCAGTCGGTTGCATGGGGCGGTTGGTTGGGCAAGTGACCGCCCTAAGCGACCTCCCCAGTTGCAAACTACATCTAAGTTTGAAATTCTGACTTTTGTTCTCCCAATTTTAATCCGATTTTTGGATGATCTAGATCTGAATTTCGTCCGTAAGGAGCCTACAACACAAGCACAAACCTAAACCCCAAGAATTCTAATAATTCAATATTCTCATCATCTCCTTAAATCCGATCTATCCTTTATTCGGATGTAAGGATCTATTTTGGAACATGATCTAATCAAGATCACTGATGGGGAATAGAACCATCACTGATGGGGAATAGAACCATCACAATTAACTCACTACCAATCCAAGGAGGATGCATCCACACCATTTAAAGAGATGAGGAAAGAATATAGAGGTTGTGAGATCAACTTACCTCCAATTGATTCCCAAAACTGACGAAAGATTGGATCTTCTTCGCAATTCACGCTTCTCTCACCTTCCAGCACGTGTTCTCTGCCTCCTAACCGTCCACAGCCGTAATCCCAAATATAATAATCAGTAAAAAGGTCGAGATTGGCTATATATAGAAGCCTGGAGAAAAATAGGGTTTAAAATCTCAAGAAAACCTGGCGGTCGCTTGGGGCGATTGATTGGTCAATCAACCACCTTAAGCAACCGCCCCCTAGTACTTTTCAATACTTGGGTTCTTTGCTCAAGGGTTGATCCTCAACTCAATCCTAAACCTATACAGCATGTGGGGAGACCTTACCTTGATTCCAAACGTCTTCAATCACATCATGACTCCGACTGATGATCCACTTTCCCAGTCCATCAGGGTTTCTACAGGTTCTTCTTTAGCCAGTAAGGCAAGTTCCTCATCAGCAGAATTCAAATCCATGGGCTTAGGGTATGGATCATGGACTTCAATCCGAATATTCCACAACTTGTTTCGGCTGGACCTTCGGGTACTTAGACCTGCAATATGGATCCCGGGTTAGAATTATGGGGGTTGTTACGATAAGGGCTTTAAAGAAGCACCAATCTACAGGTCCATGAGATAACGAGGTCATCAACCATCAAATGGAGGAAAAAGTAGAGGAGAGGTGACTTCACACAACAAACAAGAGCAGCAATGCCTAGTACAAGTGGAGTTAAGAGATGCATATGGCTCAAAAGCATCATAGGGTGATACAATTCTGTAAGCCAAAATTGAAATCATGGCAGACCGACGAGGTAGGAAAACAACATCAAATACGGATCAATGAGATGAAAGATTTGCCAAAACAAAAACCTTGCAAAAACAACCAACTAAAAAGAAGGGGGCTCTCATCCATTAAAAAGGCAAGTTGAGGAAGTTTTGGTAATGTTACATTCTGCTTAGTATATCCACTGCTTCTTAGGCACAAACAACATTCCGCATTTAGATTACCCGAATCTGGATTAGATTGCTTATTGGACAAATACAAATATTTTTGGTAAGAAGAATTCTGCATTTAGTGGCCCTTGAATGAATTTGGAGGTAGATTCCAACTTGTTAATTTAACCTAAAGGGGAGTGAATAGGTTACAACTAGTCGATTATCCTAATTTTTTGATCAATTTCAAATTCAATATTAAATTGACAAATTGAGATGAAATTAATAATTGCAATCAACCCACAACACAAAGAGTTTTATAGTGTTTCAAATTTCCAAGTCTACGTCCACTCATCTCTTGGCCTCAATAGAGATTCCACTAGTGATTCTCTTTCAATATGGTGGGTAGAAAATCAAACCCTTACAATCTATGTTCAAAAGGGCAAGAACACAACTTTACAATTCTAATCAACCTAAACTAGAATTAACAACAATTCAAATATAAGAGTTTGGCAAAATATTACCTAACAACGTATGTAACACTTTACCTCTCATGTGTTAGTGATGCAATGTAGAATGCATCCACTAGATGAATGTATGCACCAATAGTATGTTGCCCAAATGCCTTCAATCACCTCTATCACACCCCACCTAACCAGTATCCGACCTACCCGAATACCTGTGGTTGTGATCCATTTTCACATCCACCTAGCCGGTACCCTACCTGGCATACCCGAGTGTGTGTGATCCACAGCCCCAAAGAACAAGTATCGAGGAAATCATCCTCCCATATACACAATAACATAATCATGAACAAGTTAAAAGCAATGTGTAATAATATAAACAAGAGATCAAGATAAGAAGAGAGAATGACAATATAATCAGAGTGCGGAAAGAATTATACGAATATATATAATAATCAAAATGTAGAGTGCACGGAAAAATCACTCCACATTTACAGCGGAAATGTAGCTCGAAAACTAAAAAGGAAATATTACAACTTATTCTCAAAAGAGAGAAAGAAAAGAAATAATCAAACTAAACTAAGGTCTCTTCGGTCTTATAAAGTGTATCTTCATAAACATAAACTAAAGAAACTAAACAAGGCCGCTTCCACTCCAAGGTAGGGCTAATCCTGGTACGCAACATGATCACACAGGGGATCTTCACTGTAATCTTCGTCACCACTAGCACCTTGAGAGTAGTATGCTTCATCGGCTTGCGCTTCATAGAACTGGCCATCATACTCATCAATACCTGTAGAATAATCTAACAAAGGTATTTGCACAAAAAGGAGTGAGTTCAAAAGAACTCAGCAAGGCAAGTTATTACATAACAACATAAATAACATGATAGCAAAACATAGCAGATGCAATATGATATGAAACAGCCAATATATGTATGAATCTAACTTTATGTATGCTGGTCTCTATAGGCAAACATGATGTAAGTCATAGCACCATACTTCTTTGGGTAGGTCAAGTCACTCTCCCTCAACCATCTAGGTATCTTGGGCTCTGCCGGTGGTAGTTGGGTCCTGCATCCCTCGGGACATTCCATGGCTGGGGTTTAGGTCACCACTCTCTCACATCACCATTGATTTAAGTATTGGCGCATGTCAAGGTAAAGCCTTGCCAAATGCAAGTCATCTGCTTGGTTATATCAAGTTAGAGTTAGATACGTCCATTCCTCACCCCGAGCGATCCTTTCCGGTATCCTTCTCACTAGAGTCAGTGTAGTCCCAGACTATGGACTCATCAACCTTATTGGTCATTCACAAATAATAGACGGGAAGCTCTCATGTCCTCTCACGGGTTGGCTACCGGTCTTGAGCGCCTATGAGCCCAAGTCTACTATTTGCAACCGTACCAATAAATGACCCTCACAATGTGATTCATATCCTCTCATGGATATAACTCACTGGTCTTGAGCGCCCATAAATCCCCATTGCTACCACGGGTTACTCGGTCTCCATACCCTTCCGAATCGGGTCTGATATAACAGGGACATCCTAGCCAAACACCCTAGACAAGCCCTAGGTATGACAACCAATAATCCAGGAAAGCTTCAAAGGGCACCATCGGAAATATCCCATACTACTTCCACTGATGTCCAAGGACAAAAATGTCAAAAGGACATTCCCCAATCCCAAATCATACCTAATCAATCACATTCCCAATTCAGTCATAACATACACAAGCGATATCTCATCATACAGAAGGATACATATAAACATGATCAATTGCATATGTAAATGCCAAGGATAAGTAGTCATACATGATTCAAGTAATAAAGAAATACATGAGCGAGGTACTACTATACTTGAAGTACTTACGGCAGTAGCATCATACTATGAAAGTATAAGAATGGTAGTGAATCTATGAAATTCCCAAAATAGAAACTAAGATTCATGTAATCTATGTTAATATGGAAACAACTGTCCTTACCTTAAATAGCTTCGATGAATATCCGAAGATCAAAGAGAATGGTTCCCAACTTAGCAAATAAACCCTAAACAAGCATAGATACAACATTAGGAAAGAGGCTTAGAAGATCAGAGGTCAAACGAATCAAATCGGATGAAGAACACAGCTACTGTCAGCCTTGGACGTTGGGTGGTAGCTTGGTCCAATCGACTAAGCAATCGACCACCTAAAACAGTACACAGCAGAAATCTGAATTTTGATCCGAAACTCATATTCCGGGATTCAAAACACTCCGAAATTTCAAAGAATCATTAAGAACAGTAATCTAAGACTACCTAGCATAGATTAGACACTAAAAATGGTCAAAAACAATACTAACTAATTTCGAAACATGACTTTCTAATTCGGTAAAAATCATAGTTTTCAATGAAAACATGCTATGAACTCAAGAGAGGAACTAGAGATGATAAAATCTCATTCTATTAGAACATAATCAGTATATCATACATGAAACTAACATGCAAATAGATCTAACATGCTAGAGAAATCAAATCAAAAGAATGATCATGGCTTCATGGAGAAATCATAAGATTCATAGCTATGATCAAGTATGAAGATCATTGGAATGAATGGAGATTCATTCCCAACCTTGAATACTGTAACAAGCGGTGTTTGCAAGTATGCAATACCTTCTTCATGATCATAGTACAAAGATTAGATCATACAAGAGTAAATCAATAAGAAAATAAGAGATTACTAACCTTGAAAGATGAACAAGAGATGAAGAACTTGAGATCTTGCAAGAGTTCTTCACAAATATCAAGGAGAGGCTTTAAGAGAGGCTTCCCACGTTCTCTGAGGGTTTTAGAAACAAAGGAGGCTAAGAAACACGTACTTCTATTATATAGAGCACTAAAAGACCTAAACAGAGGATCTTGGCAGATTCTTTCATGTCGATTGGCTGGTCAACTGGCCCAGTCGACCAGTTGACCAAGCATGTCAACAGGGCCAAAACAGGGAAATAAGGACCTAAACCAAATCCAAATCCAATGAGCTTCTCCCAACACAACATATGACTTACCTAGTATAGAGGAATGCCTTCAAATCATGTCCAACTACACTTTAAGTCCATCAACTAATCTCATCTTCATTAAGGTGCAGTTTCATTTCCAAATCTGTCAAAGCTTCCAAGTATGGAACACCATCATCAACTTCCATAGGTTCTGGGTCAAACACCATGTCTTCCACTGAGATGGCCCATAGTTGGCTTCTTCCTTTACTTCGGGTCTTCGGACCTACAAATAACAGGGTTTCTGGGTCAAGGTTAGGGCTGGGTTTCACATCCATTACCAAGATCTAGGTTCACAGCCAATCCATAACCACACGATACACAATAGCATAATCAAAGAGCATAGGAATAAGAGGTATCAAAATAATAATGTTATTTCAATCATCCTAAATGATTCCAAAGTTATAATAGGAGTTAAAGTACAAATTAATATTAAATAACAAAACTCTCAAAGTTATCAAGAAAGGTTTAAGAGTATTAACGGTGTTGCCTAATAAAACAATATAGCGTATACATGATAGAAATTAAGGCAATAACATTTCCATAAAGATTCCTTGGGGCCTTAGAATGACTAGACTCCATAGGAGCAATCTGAGCAAGGACACGATTTTCCGTGAGCCTCAACGTCCTCTCCTGCCAGTTCCTCATAGGACTCCGCCAGTGGCAAACTCTCCAAGTAAATGGTGTCCTCATAATCTCTAATTAAATCTAAAAAGAAATATATTTTGAGGAATGAGTTCCACAGTACTCAGTGAAGTCAACAAAATCATATCGCGCATCCAACACACATATCATATATAATAGTTAGATGAGTGAATATAAAATGAAATAATGTATGATTATGTTGGTATATCCCTATACTCTAACAAGTGTCAGTCTCTGCAGTAGACATGCATTAAGCCATAACACCAGCCTCCTCTAGGAAGTCTCGTCACTCTAATCCCTCACAGGCTTGCTACCTCTTTCGGAATCCCGCGGCATTGGATTTTGGTCACATCACACCATGGCCGGGGGATTACGTCACACTCTCGCCACACCATTGGTAGGAGTACTAGCACGTCAAGGATAAGTCTAGCCCAATGCAAAAGTCATTTACGTCATCATGTCATCCTAGGCTTGGATATCCTTCCTATGGCACCAACCAACTCGGTCCAATATCCTCACCTATCAAGGAAAGTTCACATCCTTTGGCACCAACCAACTCTGTCCAATATCCTCACCTATCTAGGAAAGCTCACATCCTTTGACACCAACCAACTTGGACTATGTCTCCCTTAACCCTATGGTCATCCACATACAATGGGCTAGGTTGAATCCTATGGCACCAACCAACTCAGACTATGCCTCCCTCATCCATCTACAACCCTACCATGAATGACACGTGGTCTATTTGTGTCCTCTCACCTAATGCAATAGGCTATTGGGCGACCACAACCTAGCCGCTTTCATGGGTCACTCAGCTGTAATCATGGTTCCTTGTGTCGACGATATATCGCCGACACAAGGCGAAATTTCGCTATGTCGCTGGGGGGCGACACGACACCCCCCAGCGACACCGATATGGCCCCCAGCACACCAATATGTCGTCGACTTCTCGGCGATATATCGCTAACGGTCGAAATTTCAACCGTTTGCAATATATCTCGAGAAGTCGGCGATATATCGCTGACTTCTGGCGATAAAATGGGGAATTCGGGCGAATTTTGCCCGAGTTTCCCATTCGATTTTTTTGCATTTTCTCTCTCTTCTCTCACTTCTCCAGAGCTTCTCTTTCTCATTTTTCGCACTTTTCACCATATTTTCGTCCGATCTTCAATATCTACTTGTACATCTTGCTTCCTTGTTGCCGGATATCACGTTGTTTCTGTCGATCAGTAGCCGTTTCGCACAGATCTAGGAGTTTTTTCGTCAAACAGGTAACCATTCTTCTCCTAGTAATTTTCACAAAATGCATGCTATATGATGTTGGATGATTTTGAAATTAATATATGTTGAATACCATGTGCCGATCTACGATTTCACGGAGTCGGAATTTTTTTCCGCAAAGTATTTTATTTTTTTATTTTTGTGGGTAAAAAATGATATTTTGATTATCTTGTATGATTACTTTTTAAGTGATACAGTGGTTATATGATGATAGAAAAAACATATGTGGAACTCTGTGAGCCGATCTACGGACTCACGGAGTCGAAATATTTTTTGACCCAAAAATTAATTATTTTATTTTTCAAAAAAATATTAAAATATTAATAAAAATATCAATAATTATGAAAAATGGAAAAATTAGGGGAAAATGGGGGGAAATGTTTTGAAAATTATGGAATAATTATGTAAGTATTTTATTAGTGTATAAACAATTATATGATTATTTATTAGTGTATAAACAATTATAATGATGTTGTTAATTGTTATTTGTTAATGTTATTTAAATGCAACAGTCATTATGTCTGTTGGTGGGAGTCAAGAGGGAACTGGGTCTTCCCAGGGTGGACAGGGACAGGGACGGGGACAGGGACAGGTACAGGGACAGCCTGAGAGATCAGCAGTAGGAGGGAGGAATGACCCAGCATGGCAATATTGTACGGCTATTGATGGAGACAAAAATAAAACAGAGTGTAATTTTTGTCACAAAAGAATATACTCAGGTGGCATCAGTAGGTTCAAGGGTCACATCACTGGGAGTTCAAAGGATGTGACTACATGCACAGAGGCCCATCCAGATGTAATCAAGTTACTCGGGGATTTACAAAAACGAGAGGGGAAGAAGAAAGATGATCGGAGGAAAGTCAACAGAGCACTAGATGATGCAGTGCGGGGTCCGTCATCATATGTGGATGATTCAGATGATGATAGGGATGTTGATCCTGTTGATGTGGACAGAGATCAAGAGGAGAGGGATATGCGGCGGGCCATGGCAGAGAGCAGACGATTGCACCATCAGGAGCAGGATATGGCCAGAGCTAGAGCTACAGGAGTTGGTCCCTCTAGGCCTACAGGGGCTAGACCTTCTGATTCTGGGGGGAGGGGTGGTGTATTTGGCATGTTTGGCAGATCACAGAGTCAGCGGGCCCCTCATACATCAGGTTCAAACCGTTCAGTGCCACTGCCACGGCAACCATCTGATTATCCACGCCGTCAAGACTCGATCATGGAGCAGGATCCTGATACATTCAGGAGAAAAGGGGCCAAGCAGCTCAAGATATATGGAGCATGGAAAGGTATGGCAAAGAAGGTAAAGAAAGCAATGTCAAAGTGGATTTATTACAATCACATCCCAGCAAACACAGCACAGGGTCCATACTATACGAATATGATTGATACTATTGCAAAGGCAGGCCCTGGATATGATGGTTCCAACCCTACAGAGTTGATGACCACCCTCCTTCAAGAGGAGAAGCAAGAGCTGCAGGAGTATATTGATAGTATGAAACCCTTTTGGGATACTTATGGATGCACCATCATGTCTGATGGATGGACCGGCCCGACGAGAAAGTCCATCATCAACTTCATGGTATACTGTGATTGGAGACTATATTCTTGAAATCAGTGGATGCTACTAGTCATATGAAAGACAACAGATATATCATGATTCTCCCATGGGTTTCGTATTAAACCCTTGATCCTCCCATTGGATTCATACAATTAAATTAAACAATGGGGAGGAACTAAGAACCATAGGAACCAATGGCTCTGATACCAATGTTGGTAATACTCCAAAAATAGTTCAATTCAATTAATTGATGGGGAAAGATTCCTTACCTAGATTCGCTTCCCTTTTATGAAGTATTCGCAGCGGAAGTAAATCTGGATCCACGTTCTTGTTCCACCTCCAAAGCTCTACTGGGGTGATTCCACAATCACAAGGAAAGTGAAGTATATCCACAACCCAAATGCCTATGGAATAAAAGATGGAAGAAGATCTAAAGCAAGGAAGAAAACCTCCAAGCCAGCGATTCTTTGAGAGAGAGAAAGATGGAGCCGCCTCTTTTCTGAAAGAAATCTCTTACGAATGAAATCACACACTTACTCACTAATGCGGTGGTTACAAATATATAACCTATATTCTGTAACCGCCCTAATTGTGAGTTTCCAGATTTGCCCTTGGGTAACTAATTTATTAATTATATTAATAAATTCCAACATATATAATTGCAAAATGGATCGTTGTGTTCATCGACATTAGTTAATATTGTGGCCATCCAAAATCCATTACTGAGGAGACAAAACGCCTGTCATCCTATCCATAAGCATAAATAATGCAAATGCTAAAATCTGGGAAATGCTGTTATTTTGAATCATTAGTATTGTTGCTGACAATGGCTCCAACTATAAGAAGGCCGGTAAAGTGTTGATGGCTTCACCTGAATATAACATTTTGTGGACACCTTGTGCTGCACATTCAATTGACCTAATGCTGAAGGACATTGGAAAAATTAGCATTGTCCACAACACCGTTGAGAGTGCAAGACAGGTAACCAACTTCATCTACAATCATAACATTGCTTTGGCAATGATGAGGAGATCATGTGGAGGTGAGTTGGTGCGACCTGGTCCGACACGATTTGCGACGAATTTCGTCGCCTTGAGCAGCATGCAAGATAAGAAGTCGGGCCTCAGATCCATGTTTGCATCGCAGGAGTGGTTTGATTGGGCTGGATCCAAGTAAGATAACTATCTACTATTTTATCTTATAAATTATTATATTTATATTATGAGTTTATGATTATCTTGTATGATATCTATTGTCTATTGACTTAATGAGTTTGTGATAATTCAGCACGACCAATGGGCGCGCCGCACAGTACACAATATCATCTGATGATTTCTGGAGATGTGTTACTGTGGTGTTGCAGACCATAGATCCTATAGTAAAGGTCTTGCATATGGTGGACTCTTCCTTGAGGGGACCCACTATGCCCCACTTGTATGCATCCCTTGAGCATATAAAGGATGCTATAAAGGCAACAAACCCTAGAGGACATTGGGCTTTCTTAGATATTGTCGATGCACGATGGACAGCTCATCTGATGCATCCTCTGCATAGGGCCGGTAAGTAAATATTCTAGGTTGTTGATTTGTAGTTGTAGACTTGTGGCTTGTAGCATTGTAGGTATCGGTAGTTGGTACTAATTTTAAGCTTTTCTAATTATGTAGCATATTTTCTAAACCCTAAGTATCAATATAGTCAACATTTAGGGTTGGACACAAACCTATTGGATGCCCTGCTACAGGTGATAACGAAGTTGGAGCCAGATGAGATGCTCCAATCATTTTGCCACAATGAGGTGAGACATTGGGAATTTCAAATGATTAGTGAGTTGTATTTATTGTTTAAATAATTTAGATAACCAATCAATACTAATGATTGTATTATTGCAGATCAAATTGTTTAGGGATGCATTTGGGTCTTTTAGTGGAGCTGCTGCTGTACAGGGCAGAGAAACCAGTGATCCAGGTTAGATACTTATATAGTTAGATCCTTAGATGCATAAATGTTTTGAGTCTTTTGACTTTTGAGTTTCCAACTTAATATTTTTGTGATAATGCAACTGAATGGTGGTATCTCTATGGCAACAGTGCATCAAACTTGCGAAGGTTGGCAATCAGGATCTTGTCTCAGACTTGCTCTGCCTCTAGATGTGAGAGGAATTGGAGTACATTCAGCATGATCCACTCCAAGAGGAGGAACCGGTTGGGAAGCCAGCGTCTAAATGACCTCGTATTTATTCACTATAATATGAGGTTGAAGCTACAATATGCCAGGGAGCAGGCTTAGAATGATAGGCAATACATCAATCTCGATGATATATTTGATGTGGCCGAAGATGAGCAAGATCCCCTCACTCAGTGGATGTTGGACAAGGGTGAGCCGGTATTGGACCAACCTGGAGGGAGGCCTGACCCAGAACTAGCTCAAGCTGCAGGGGTTAATGTGGATGAGTATATGGCCACTCAAGAGGGTTAGGCACATACAGAGGTAGCTACCACTGATGATGAGGATTGGATGATGGCACCAGGCACGGAGGAGCGGCAGGACGACGATCTCGATGACACACTCCTGCCTAGTCAGACTGGTCGAGATGATGATGATGATGATGATGATGGTGGTGGTGGTAGTGGTAGTGGTGGTGGTGGTGGTGGTGGAGGCATTGGAGAGCGTCTACATGTTCCATTACCAGAGACACAGCAGCCCCCACCCAGATACACTGGGGAGAGTCATTTCGATCATGCCACCCAGGATTATGATCATGGTGGTGATTATCAGCGTGGTCATCAATATCCTGATACGAGGCCGAGCCACCATCAGAGGGGGGCTGGCCATGACAGCCAGCAACAACACGGAGGTGGTTATGATTATGGTAATCCTTGGGATGCGGCGATTGCGTCAATGGGGTCCATGAGCTTGGATGAGTTCGTAGGCTCCACAGCAGGTTATTGGCCTACGGGTAATTATGGTGTCTCTCTCCCTCCTTCACATGGACAGCATGATATGGGAATTAGTAACCCCTCTAGTTCTTCGTATCATGGGAGCTATGGTGTCCCCTCTAGTTCTTCGTATCATGGGAGCTATGGTGTCCCTCTCCCTCCTTCACAATCAGAGTCATTCGTACCAACAAGGGCATCTGATGGCATGCGGAACGTTCCTTGGCCCTATTCTCACTTCCCTCAAATTGGAGTTCTCATGGCGGCGGAAGATGACCGCTATAGAACTGCAGTTAATGATTACTTAGACAATTTTCAATATCGTATGAGATGTGATGAGTATGTGAATTTGTTGGGGGGGCATCACTGGAGACAGTCTGAGTCACACGGAGTTCGATCCACCTAGGCACAGTACTTGGTACTGAGAGTTCCAGATTTTATATGGTTGGATGACTCTATGTATTTCAGTATTTGTACAATGAATTGTAGACTTTATATGATTTGGTTTTTATGAGTTTTTAGGTTTTTAGTTTCGGGGCTTTCGTCCGCGTACAGTAGGACATGGGTTGATTAAGAACATTAGTTTAGGTAATGTTTTAGGTCAAAATAACACTCCCAATGTGTTTATTGGCCTCAAATTAGGCTACACATCAAATTTCAGGTCAAAATGACCTAAAATACCCATCGAAACAGGGGTTCAATTTTTCATCGAACCCCTACCAAAAGTCGGTCGACTTTCGGCGATATGTCGCCCATGTTGCCGTGTCGCCAAGGTCCGACACGGCAACATGGGTCGACATATTGAACCTTGGCTTTAAT
Source organism: Hakea prostrata (assembly GCF_041222555.1). Taxonomy (NCBI): domain Eukaryota; kingdom Viridiplantae; phylum Streptophyta; class Magnoliopsida; order Proteales; family Proteaceae; genus Hakea; species Hakea prostrata. The sequence goes on from NC_142602.1 coordinate 70,790,987, forward strand.
ACCCCTGCCGAAAGGGTGATGGCACAATATGAGTTTCGAACCATGCATCTAGACACCTAGAGTATATGCACATATAGAAGCTATATGAAATGCAAGGTACTAGGAGTAATGGGTGGGCCCACAATTCCTGGATGAATATACATGTAATGCCTTACCACCCAATTCCCAAACACGTCACAATAGCAATCAAAATTTGAATGAGAGGAAAAATGAATAATATATACAAATAAAGTCATAGTCCATCTATGCATGCAAAGTCTCACCATACTAATCATAAGATTATATACAACAATTATAAATAATGAAATAGAACTATGAGTCAAATACACAAATATATGATGATGTATTCCTCACCTGTCAACAACAAGTGTCACATCCTCCCAGCCGGTACCCTAATTGGCATACCCGAGAGTGTGATCCACAGCCCCGAAGATCAAGTATCGAGGAAATCATCCTCCCACATATACAATAACATAATCATAAACAGGAAATAATCAAGGTTTAATATTATAAACAAAGGTTCAAAACAATAATGAATAATCAGTATAATCAGAGTGCGGAAAAGATACCAGATATCCAATGATATCAAAAAGAGTAAAGTGAGGCGGAAACTCACTCCACCAATATAGCGGAACGCAGTATGAAAGTCTAAAAGGAAATACAAGTGAAACAAATGTATTAAGAAATAAACTAAGATCAAGCGTCTTCTAGTTTATAGATAACGTCTTCATAAGTGTGGACTTCATCAACCCAATGAATCCTTTCTAACTCTATGCTGTTTTCAAAAGTAGTACGCAGCTTGATCCGTCGGGGGATCATCAGAGTAATCTTGATCGTCGCTAGCACCTTGCGTGTAATACGCTTCATCAGCTTGCGCTTCACTGTACTGCTCGTCATAATAATCTGTACCTGCAGGATAATCTAAATAGAGAATAATACAAAAAGGAATGAGTTTCGAAGAAACTCAGTAAGGTAGTTAATCCATAACATCATAGATAACATGTGGCAAAACATAACATGATGCAATGCAGTATGAAACAGATAAAGTATGAATGCATCTAAACTCTATGTATGATGGTCTCTATGGTAGACATGCTTTAAGTCATAGCATCGTACTTCTTTGGGTAGCTCACACATACGGCTCCTGTTGGTAGTGGGTCCGGCATCGCTCAGGACAAACCATGGCAGGGGGTTATGTGAAACCCAGCCCTGGCCCTAATCCGGAAACTTTGTTATTTGTAGGTCCAGTGACCCGAAGTAAGGCAAGAAGTCATCTTTGGGCCATTTCTGTTGAAGACCTGATGGCTGGATTGGAATCCATGAGTGTTGATGCTAGTGTCCCAATGGTGGAAACTGCACCCGGATGAAGATTGGATTAGTTGATGGTCTTGGAGTAGTCTTTGTATTGATTCAAAGGCATTTCTAACTCCTAGGTATGTCACTCTAGGTGTGTGCAAAACCCCTTGATGTTTGGACTTGATCTGAGCCTTCAATTCCCTATTTTGAAGTTGTTGTCTTGATTGGTTGACTCATTGGTCGATTGGACCAATCGACCAATCAATCGACCAATTGATTCTGTTTTTGAAATTTGAATCCTGTCTCTTCTATTTAAGTCTAATCTCGGGAATACTCCGCCTCCTCTGCCTCCTAAGCCTCTGGAACGAGTTAGAACCCTAATCTAACCCATTCCCTTGCATTCTTTGGTGATTTCTCGCAAAGACTTGAAGAATTCTTCATCTTCTTTCGGCAAAGGTATGATTTCACTCACTCTCTCTTCTATCTCTGATTTCTTTCTTTTATTATGTTCTTCATTGAGATCAGAAAGATGATGAAGCATTCTTGTAATCATCAATTCTCTGATCTCACCATATTCTTTAAGACTCATGATCATCATCATGATCTTAAACCCTGCCTGTTGAATTCTTGAAAACCTAACCCTAATTCTTTGAAACCCTAACCTGTGTGATTGTCTGGAGAACTTTTGGTAACCTACCTTGTGAAAGGGAAATCCTTTTTGGGTAACATTGTGTTAACCTAAAACTTAATCATCTATATTCTCCTGTTTTGATTTGTCTTTGTTCATCCAGATCTCACAATTATTTTCCGAGGGAACCAAAAAGGGTGAAACCCTAATTTTCTTGGATCAAACCCAGGAACCCCCTTGTTGATCATGTTAACCCAATTATTATGTTTTCTTTACTAGATCTGAATTCTTTCATATCCTAGTTCATTATCTTTAATTTTTCTATTTTTCCCTCCTAACCTATGTTCAACCTAAATTAGGTTAACCTCATGATTTCTAGGTTGTAACTTGAGAACTTGTTTTGATTTATGATTTGATATCCTCTATACCCTAGAATACTACCATGATAATTCCCCTCTGATTTGTATCCTTTTGAACCATCGAATTCGGTTCTAGATTCTCAAAATTCGGATTCTTGCAGGCCACTGTCTGCATGGTCGACTCATTGGTCGACTGGTCCAGCAGACCAATCAATCGACCAATGAGTACAGCAACCTCAATCTTGGTCTGTTTCGATTGATTTATGATCTTTTCCTTTATGCATCTTTCCTAACATGTTGTGTGCACTTGTTTAGGACTGTCTTCTCAGGTTTTGTCAAGATCATACTTGATTCTTTAAGTTTCTATTCAAGTTAGAAGGTAAGGACAATTAATTCCTTAACTGCATAGATTACTTGTTCTCTAGTTTCTACTTTATGAAACTATGAGATTACCTACTGTTATTGTATTTTAATTCTAATCTCCTACTGTGGGAACAGTAGCACTTGTTTATATTATCTTTTCATTATACATGTTATAAGAATTACTTATTATTGCCTAATCTGATTTTGCTTTTACATTCTCTTGTATATGATGAACTGTTGGTTGTGTATGTCATGACTGATCTGAGAATGTGTTTGCTTAAGTTTGGTTTGGGATTGGGAGGTGTCCTTTTGACACTTCTGTCCTTGGACATTATCCAAAATAGTATGGGATGTTTCCGGGGTTGCCCATCGACGCTTTCCCGAATCAATGGTTGACATACCTAGGGATGTCTAGCAGTGTTTGGTTAGGATATACCCCTGTTATATCAGACCCGATTCGGAAGGGTATTGAGACCGAACGACCCGTGGTAGCAATGGGGATTCACGGGCACTCAAGACCGGTGAGTTATATCCGTGAGAGGACGGGAATCACATTGTGGGGGCCATTTATTGGAGGGTTGCATATGGCTGGACTTGGGCTCATGGGCGCTCAAGACCGGTGAGTTATATCCATGAGAGGACATGAGAGCTTCCCGTTTACCATATGTGGATAACCAATAGGGTTGATGAGTCCGGTGAGTAATATCCATGACTCTAGTGTGAAGGATACCGGAAAGGATCCCGAGAGGGGAGGAATGGAAGTATCTGGAACTGACTTGATGTAACTGACTAGATGACTTGCATTGGGCTAGGCTTTTCCCTGACATGCGCCGGTACTTATGCCAAATGGTTGTGAGAGAGTGTGTTGACTTAACCCCCTACCATGGTTTGTCCGAGAGAGATGCCCGGACCCACTACCAACAGGAGCCGTATGCGTGACCTACCCAAAGAAGTACGGTGCTATGACTTAAAGCATGTCTGCCATAGAGACCAACATACATAGAGTTAGATGCATTCACACTTTATCTGTTTCATACTGCATTGCATCATGTTATGTTTTGCCACATGTTATCTATGATGTTATGGATTAACTACCTTACTGAGTTTCTTCGAAACTCATTCCTTTTGTATATTTCTTTTTGTTAGATTATCCTGCAGATATAGATTATCATGACGAGCAGTACAGCGAAGCACAAGTTGATGAAGCGTATTACACGCAAAGTGCTGGCAACGATCAAGATTACTTTGATAATTCCCCGGCGGATCAAGCTGCGCACTACTTTTGAGAACTGCATAGAGTTAGAACGAATTCATTGGATTGACGAAGTCCATACTTATGAAGACGTTATCTATAAACTTGAAGACGCTTGATCTTAGTTTATTCCTTAGTACTTTTGTTTCAGTTGTAATTCCTTTTGATTTTCGTACTACGTTCCGCTATTTTTGGTGAAGTGAGTTTCCACATCACTTTACTCCTTTTTGATATCATTGGATATCTGGTATCTTTCCGCACTCTGATTATACTGATTATTCATTTTTGTTTTGAACCTTGTTTATAATATTAAAACTTGATTTATTTCCTGTTTATGATTATGTTATTGTATATGTGGGAGGATGATTTCCTCGATACTTGATCTTCGGGGCTATGGATCACACTCTCGGGTATGCCGGTTAGGGTACCGGGGGGGTGTTTTTTTTAGTTTAGTCAACACACTCTCTCACAACCATTTGGCATAAGTCTTGGCGCATGTCGGGGAAAAGCCTAGCCCAATGCAAATCATCTACTCGGTTACATCAACTCGGTCTAGATACTTCCATTCCTCGCCCGGCGATCCTTTCCGGTATCCTTCACACTAGAGTCACGGATATTACTCACCGGACTCATCAACCCTATTGGTTATCCACATACGGTAAACGGGAAGCTCTCATGTCCTCTCACGGATATAACTCACCGGTCTCGAGCGCCCATGAGCCCAAGTCTAGCCATATGCAACCCTCCAATAAATGGCCCCCACAATGTGATTCCCGTCCTCTCATGGATATAACTCACCGGTCTTGAGCGCCCGTGAATCCCCATTGCTACCACGGGTCGTTCGGTCTCAATACCCTTCCGAATCGGTCCGATATAACGGGGTATATCCTAGCCAAACACTGCTAGACATCCCTAGGTATGACAACCAATGATTTGGGAAAGCGTCGATGGGCATCTTCGGAGAACATCCCATACTATTCCCTCCGATGTCCAAGGACAAGCATCAAAAGGATACTCCCAATCCCAAACCAAACTTAAGCAAACACATTCTCGAACAGTCATGACATACACAACCAACAGTTCATCATATACAAGAGATTGTAAAAGCAAAAATCAGATTAGGCAATAATAAGTAATTCATATATCATGAATAACAAAAAGACAATATAAACAAGTGTTATTGTTCCCACAGTAGGAGATCAGATTAAAGTACAACAACAGTAGGTAATCCCATAGTTTCATAAAGTAGAAACCAGAGAACAAGCAATCTATGTAGTTAAGGAATTAACTGTCCTTACCTTCTAACTTGGATAGGATCTTAAAGAACCAAGTATGATCTTGACTAAACTGAGAAGACAGTCCTAAACAAGTGCATACAACATGTTAGGAAAGATGCATAAAGGAAAAGATCATAAATCAATCGAAACAGCCAAGAATGAGGTTGTTGTACTCATTGGTCGATTGATTGGTCTGCTGGACCAGTCGACCAATGGAGACAAGTGGCCTACAAGAATCTGAATTTTGAGAATCAAGAACCGAATTTGATGGTTCAAAAGGGTACAAATCGGAGGGAAATTATCATGGTAGTATTCTAGGGTATAGAGGATATCAATTCATAAATCAAATCAAGTTCCCAAGTTGTAACCTATGAACAAAAGGTTAACCTACTAGGTTAAACATAGATTATGAGGGAAAATATTATAATCAAAGATAAAAGAACTAGGATATGAAGATTACAGATATAGTAAAGAAAACACATTGATTGGGTTACCATGATCAAACTAGGGGTTCTTGGTTTGATTCCAGAAAATTAGGTTTCACCCTTTTTGGTTCCCTTCGGAAAAAGTTGAGAGCTCTGGATGAAGGAGATAAATTGTTAGCAAAAATAACAAGAAGGGTCATTCAATGATGAAGTTTAGGTTAACACAAATGTCACCCAAGAGGTTTTCCTTCACAGGGAGGTTACCAAAGTTCTCGGATGATCACACGGTTAGGGTTTCAAAGGATTAGGGTTAGGGTTTTGAAGATTCCATTCTGTGATTAGATCATGATGATGATCATGGATCTTAAAGAACATGATGAGATCCTGGAATATATGGTTGCAAGAGTGCATCATCTTCTTCCGATCTCAACGAGAACAGATTAAAGAAGAAAATCTAGATGAAGAAAGAGTGAGTGAAATCATACATTTGTTGTAGGAGGATGAAGAATTCTTCAAGTCTTTGTGAGAGATCACCAAAGAATGCAAGGGAATGGGTTAGATTAGGGTTCTAACTCGTTCCGGAGGCTTAGGAGGCAGATGAGGCGGAGTATTCTGAGTTAGACTTAAATAGAAGAGACAGATTCAAATTTCAAAACGATCAATTGGTCGATTGATTGGTCGATTGGTCCAATCGACCAATGAGTCACCATCGACGGCAACTTCAAAATGTGGATTTGAAGGCTCGGATCAGTCCAACATCAGGGGTTTTGCACACCCTAGAGTGACATACCTAGGAGTTAGATGCCTTTGATCATACGACCTCCAAGACCATCAACTAATCCTCTTCATCGTGGTGCAGTTTCCCCATTGGAACCCGGCTCAACCTCTGGTTCCATCCCCTCGTCTTCATGTGGCGTGCTTCTTGCCTTACTGTCTGGACCTACTCGTTTCTTAGGGTCGGGTGGTTTCCACGTGGTCTCCGTCCGTCTTGCTCTCCTGCATGTAGTTTGGTTTAGTTGGGAAACGACTATGCATCATCATCGCCTCCCCTATGGGGTGCCTCCCCCGTACCCCTTCCCCCCTTGCTCCTGGCCTTCTTGCTCATTTCCTCTAGTTTTGGACTTTGGTCTTCTGGACTTCTTCGCCCCCCTTCTTCTCTGCTTTTCTTATTTTCTTCCTTGGCTTGTCTTCTTCTCTTTTCCTTCTTTCTCCTCTTTGGTCTCTCTCCTCTCCTGTCCTTTCTTTTTCTTCTCTCTTCCTTTTCCCCTTTCTCTTCCCTGGTTTTTTTAGGGTTTTCTCCTTCTTCTTCCTTGCTTTCTTCCTTGGATGTCTCGGTTTGTTGGGGTTTTTGTTTTTGCAACCTAAATTAGGTTAACCTCATGATTTCTAGGTTGTAACTTGAGAACTTGTTTTGATTTATGATTTGATATCCTCTATACCCTAGAATACTACCATGATAATTCCCCTCCGATTTGTATCCTTTTGAACCATCGAATTCGGTTCTAGATTCTCAAAATTCGGATTCTTGCAGGCCATCGTCTCGCATGGTCGACTCATTGGTCGACTGGTCCAGCTAGACCAATCAATCGACCAATGAGTACAAAGAACCTCAATCTTGGTCTGTTTCGATTGATTTATGATCTTTTCCTTTATGCATCTTTCCTAACATGTTGTGTGCACTTGTTTAGGACTGTCTTCTCAGGTTTTGTCAAGATCATACTTGATTCTTTAAGTTTCTATTCAAGTTAGAAGGTAAGGACAGTTAATTCCTTAACTGCATAGATTACTTGTTCTCTAGTTTCTACTTTATGAAACTATGAGATTACCTACTGTTATTGTATTTTAATTCTAATCTCCTACCGTGGGAACAAAGAGCACTTGTTTATATTATCTTTTCATTATACATGTTATAAGAATTACTTATTATTGCCTAATCTGATTTTGCTTTTACATTCTCTTGTATATGATGAACTGTTGGTTGTGTATGTCATGACTGATCTGAGAATGTGTTTGCTTAAGTTTGGTTTGGGATTGGGAGGTGTCCTTTTGACACTTCTGTCCTTGGACATTATCCAAAATAGTATGGGATGTTTCCGGGGTTGCCCATCGACGCTTTCCCGAATCAATGGTTGACATACCTAGGGATGTCTAGCAGTGTTTGGTTAGGATATACCCCTGTTATATCAGACCCGATTCGGAAGGGTATTGAGACCGAACGACCCGTGGTAGCAATGGGGATTCACGGGCACTCAAGACCGGTGAGTTATATCCGTGAGAGGACGGGAATCACATTGTGGGGGCCATTTATTGGAGGGTTGCATATGGCTGGACTTGGGCTCATGGGCGCTCAAGACCGGTGAGTTATATCCGTGAGAGGACATGAGAGCTTCCCGTTTACCATATGTGGATAACCAATAGGGTTGATGAGTCCGGTGAGTAATATCCATGACTCTAGTGTGAAGGATACCGGAAAGGATCCCGAGAGGGGAGGAATGGAAGTATCCGGGACCGACTTGATGTAACCGACTAGATGACTTGCATTGGGCTAGGCTTTTCCCTGACATGCGCCGGTACTTATGCCAAATGGTTGTGAGAGAGTGTGTTGACTTAACCCCCTACCATGGTTTGTCCGAGAGGGATGCCCGGACCCACTACCAACAGGAGCCGTATGCGTGACCTACCCAAAGAAGTACGGTGCTATGACTTAAAGCATGTCGCCATAGAGACCAACATACATAGAGTTAGATGCATTCACACTTTATCTCGTTTCATACTGCATTGCATCATGTTATGTTTTGCCACATGTTATCTATGATGTTATGGATTAACTACCTTACTGAGTTTCTTCGAAACTCATTCCTTTTGTATATTTCTTTTTGTTAGATTATCCTGCAGATATAGATTATCATGACGAGCAGTACAACGAAGCACAAGTTGATGAAGCGTATTACACGCAAAGTGCTGGCAACGATCAAGATTACTTTGATAATTCCCCGGCGGATCAAGCTGCGCACTACTTTTGAGAACTGCATAGAGTTAGAACGAATTCATTGGATTGACGAAGTCCATACTTATGAAGACGTTATCTATAAACTTGAAGACGCTTGATCTTAGTTTATTCCTTAGTACTTTTGTTTCAGTTGTAATTCCTTTTGATTTTCGTACTACGTTCCGCTATTTTTGGTGAAGTGAGTTTCCACATCACTTTACTCCTTTTTGATATCATTGGATATCTGGTATCTTTCCGCACTCTGATTATACTGATTATTCATTTTTGTTTTGAACCTTGTTTATAATATTAAAACTTGATTTATTTCCTGTTTATGATTATGTTATTGTATATGTGGGAGGATGATTTCCTCGATACTTGATCTTCGGGGCTATGGATCACACTCTCGGGTATGCCAGTTAGGGTACCGGCTGGGAGGATGTGACAGGTTAAGTCAACACACTCTCTCACAACCATTTGGCATAAGTACTGGCGCATGTCAGGGAAAAGCCTAGCCCAATGCAAATCATCTACTCAGTTACATCAACTCAGGTCTAGATACTTCCATTCCTCGCCCCGGGCGATCCTTTCCGGTATCCTTCACACTAGAGTCACGGATATTACTCACCGGACTCATCAACCCTATTGGTTATCCACATACGGTAAACGAGAAGCTCTCATGTCCTCTCACGGATATAACTCACCGGTCTCGAGCGCCCATGAGCCCAAGTCTAGCCATATGCAACCCTCCAATAAATGGCCCCCACAATGTGATTCCCGTCCTCTCATGGATATAACTCACCGGTCTTGAGCGCCCGTGAATCCCCATTGCTACCACGGGTCGTTCAGTCTCAATACCCTTCCGAATCAGATCTGATATAACAGGGGTATATCCTAGCCAAACACTGCTAGACATCCCTAGGTATGACAACCAATGATTCGGGAAAGCGTCGATGGGCATCTTCGGAGAACATCCCATACTATTCCCTCCGATGTCCAAGGACAAAAGCATCAAAAGGATACTCCCCAATCCCAAACCAAACTTAAGCAAACACATTCTCAGAACAGTCATGACATACACAACCAGCAGTTCATCATATACAAGAGAATGTAAAAGCAAAAATCAGATTAGGCAATAATAAGTAATTCATATATCATGAATAACAAAAAGACAATATAAACAAGTGTTATTGTTCCCACAGTAGGAGATCAGAATTAAAGTACAACAACAGTAGGTAATCCCATAGTTTCATAAAGTAGAAACCAGAGAACAAGCAATCTATGTAGTTAAGGAATTAACTGTCCTTACCTTCTAACTTGGATAGGATCTTAAAGAACCAAGTATGATCTTGACTAAACCTGAGAAGACAGTCCTAAACAAGTGCATACAACATGTTAGGAAAGATGCATAAAGGAAAAGATCATAAATCAATCGAAACAGACCAAGAATGAGGTTGTTGTACTCATTGGTCGATTGATTGGTCTGCTGGACCAGTCGACCAATGGAGACAGTGGCCTACAAGAATCTGAATTTTGAGAATCAAGAACCGAATTTGATGGTTCAAAAGGGTACAAATCAGAGGGAAATTATCATGGTAGTATTCTAGGGTATAGAGGATATCAATTCATAAATCAAATCAAGTTCCCAAGTTGTAACCTATGAACAAAAGGTTAACCTACTAGGTTAAACATAGATTATGAGGGAAAAATATTATAATCAAAGATAAAAGAACTAGGATATGAAGATTACAGATATAGTAAAGAAAACACATTGATTGGGTTACCATGATCAAACTAGGGGTTCTTGGTTTGATTCCAGAAAATTAGGGTTTCACCCTTTTTGGTTCCCTTCGGAAAAAGTTGAGAGCTCTGGATGAAGGGAGATAAATTGTTAGCCAAAAATAACAAGAAGGGTCATTCAATGATGAAGTTTAGGTTAACACAAATGTCACCCAAGAGGTTTTCCTTCACAAGGGAGGTTACCAAAAGTTCTCCAGATGATCACACAGGTTAGGGTTTCAAAGGATTAGGGTTAGGGTTTTGAAGATTCCACTGGCTGTGATTAAGATCATGATGATGATCATGGATCTTAAAGAACATGATGAGATCCTGGAATATATGGTTGCAAGAGTGCATCATCTTCTTCCTGATCTCAACGAAGAACAGAATTAAAGAAAGAAAATCAGAGATAGAAGAAAGAGTGAGTGAAATCATACATTTGTTGTAGGAGGATGAAGAATTCTTCAAGTCTTTGTGAGAGATCACCAAAGAATGCAAGGGAATGGATTAGATTAGGGTTCTAACTCATTCCAGAGGCTTAGGAGGCAGATGAGGCGGAGTATTCCTGAGATTAGACTTAAATAGAAGAGACAGGATTCAAATTTCAAAAACAGAATCAATTGGTCGATTGATTGGTCGATTGGTCCAATCGACCAATGAGTCAACCAATCAAGACAGCAACTTCAAAATGTGGATTTGAAGGCTCAGATCAAGTCCAAACATCAAGGGGTTTTGCACACACCTAGAGTGACATACCTAGGAGTTAGAAATGCCTTTGAATCAATACAGAGACCACTCCAAGACCATCAACTAATCCAATCTTCATCAGGGTGCAGTTTCCACCATTGGAACACTGGCATCAACACTCATGGATTCCAATCCAGCCATCAAGTCTTCAACAGAAATGGCCCAAAGATGACTTCTTGCCTTACTTCGGGTCACTGGACCTACAATAACAAAGTTTCCGAATTAGGGTCAGGGCTGGGTTTCACAACAAGAATGGTCTCCGAGAATCCAAGAAATCCAAAAATCAAAATGCTAACAAGCTACACGAACCCTAGAAAACATGTAGAATAAATTAGGTTTAAGTTGGGAAACGAACTATGCATCAATCAAATCAAAAGCACATCACCCGTATAGGGGGGTTGGTCCAAGCTCACCAAGACCGATAAACCGCCCCTAGTCGACCACCCCTTGGCTGAAAACCGAAGTGGCAGCTTCTTGCTCATTTCAAAACTCTAAGTTTTAGGGACTTTTAGGTCTTCAATGGAACTTCTTCAACTGCCCCCAGGAGACCGCCCCTAAAACTTCTTCATCCGGATGTGGTTTTTGGTGGGCTTCGAAGGGTAGACTCTTCTAAATATGTTTGACTTAATTTTATACTTTACCTTGGCATTAGGGTCTTCTTGCATCGATTTTCATGCATGCCAAAATCATTGTCTTAAGCCTTTTGGGTTGGCTTCCTCTCTACTTCTGAAGTCAATTATGGTGGTCGGGTCATATCTTACCTCATCCATGTCCATAGTTCAATTTTTGAACTTCTGGTCTCAACTCGAATGGTCCAAAGTTGTCTCCTACCGGCACTTTAGGCTCTTGGACCTAAAACGATAGGTTATCAGGTTTGGATTTTAGGAGATTTTACATCCTTAACTTAGCTTCAAGAACCTTGCTTGTCTTCCTTGGAATGTACTTCAAGGGTTAGTGAGTGTGAGAGGCAATAACAAGTGAATCTTTGATGATTTGATAGCTTGAGATGAATTAGAGAGCTAATATGTAATGCACGAGGCTCTCAATTGGGGGTGGTTGGACTTATAAAGATGGCATTCAAGTCATTGATCCAACCACACCCCCCCCCCCCCCAATGGCTAGAGTTAGTAGTCAAATTCTAACTAAGACGCATTCACTTTAAAATATAGCCATTAGGCTTCAAGTGCTCAAACGGTGTGCTGTCTCATGAGATGGTGCACCGTCAACTCAGACGGATTGATCTATCTGAGCCACTATAATTGCACACAGCCAAGGTGCATTTTCTATAATTAAACAGTGCTCCGTCACTTGAGTGTGCCGTCTAGAGCACCAAGTGGATTTCAAAGGCTTTTTGGTCCTCCTAGCCAACCCTATATCCGCTCACACTTTCCTACCATGTTCTAGGTCAATCTAGTGACATGACGCACATGATTTCAATGAAAATGAGTGCAATTACATTCATATGTGCAAGGTGTCCTAAACCCTAGTTTATTAAGTCTTCTCCTTGGGATTGAATTGATTTTCATTCTTGCTCTTAAGTCTTCTTGTACTCCATTCTTCAAGCTTAGCTTGACTTAGCCTTCATGTCCATCTTGACTTAGGCTTGGACAATCAATTTTGAGTTGGGCTTGGTCCATTTGTTCTCATCTTAAACTAGGCACATGCAACTCAATATAACCATTAATACCTTGTGTTTGTTATCATCAAAGTTAATGGAGGCTGATGTGGCAATGCTTACATGATATTTCCCCAACACAGCTCTATCTATTTATAGGTCTAGGTTGATGGAGGAAGAGAGTGGGGAAGGGATGAAACTCACATGATGTTGGACGGGGATTGGCCGAGGTTTACTATGAGACCAAACTTTGGTTTTTTAGACAACAAGTAGGGCTCGACTGGATCTAATAAGTCTATTTTTCGAGGACTATGGACTAATAGGCTATTCATATTTCTAAGTGCCGTCAACTTCCGGATTTTGTGTTTTAATCTCATGATCTATGGATTAATTTTATTTAGTATTTGGTAGTAAACCCATAAACTAGAGATTAGCTTGCTAAGTTTGATTTTGATAGATTTGTAACATGATTATTCAATTGAAAATTTTCTCTTAAGCAAATTACATTCACTCTTTGGTTTTCTCGTCTAATTACATACGCTCCCAAGAAATTGGCTTGATTACGTACGCCCCATAAAAATGGTTCAAGCTGCAAATAAACTCAATCAGTAAACTAAGCATTTTTGTCTAACACATAATAGGCGAAAGCTAACTGACTATAATTTATGTTCTTCAATTTCGAATTTATGCATAGCAGTTGTTAATTTTACCTTGCATATATAAGATATCTTTAGAATGCATTGTTCAATCTTGCCAATTCCACGTAGACATAGTGATGCGTCCAAAATCTGCTCAACCCTTAGATCTCCTCTCGATGACCTGTAAAACGAAAGTGTCAGATGTGGCCCGACAGCAGGGGTCGGGAGTCCACCTCCGAAGGCTAAGTCATTTGATGAACTTAATCACAAACGGCTCTGCTAGAAGCACAGAGCTAAGGAATAAAGAACTAGGAAAGGTGATCTAGATCGTAAGCTGCTGATAGTTTACGTCTATCAATATGTATCTGAATCTAAGTCTCAGATTGTGTGTTTTTTATTATCTCCCCCCACCTCATATGGCAGTGAGGTTTATATAGAGTGTACCTTCGAATCTCCTTCGTTGGATGCACTTGAGCCTTCTTCGGTAGTCGTTGGATCTTAACAGTTAGATCCGTTGAGCAATAGATTTCTACTAGTTTGGACTAGTAGAGGACTCTTGAGATAACCTTTAGGTTATGCGATGATTATCCCTTCGATAATGATTAGCCGCAGCCGTCAATTCGAGTCTGCCATCATTAGGGTAATTAACCTAAGTTGGATTAGGGCGTGCTTGTAGCTGAATAGGTTTTCTTCCTCAGCAAGCCATCTTCTGGATCCGGTTCGCTCGGGAGCAAGTCGGTTCCCTCTGACTCGACTGGGGTCGAGGGTCGAACCAGGTATGAACACTATCCGATCATAATTTCTCCATATCACATAGCTCAATAGATGACCCATGGAGCAGTAAAGTGTTCTTAGAACAAAACTCTCAATGCAATAGCTTTGGAGCACGATCTTCTATTAGGTCATTTACAGATGAAAAATCTCTGAAAATATTTTTACCAAACAAAGAAATTCCTAGAATTATGATTTTGACTTTTAATAACTTTTTTATTTTGATTGATTACTTTGGTCGAGTGATTTATATTCGAACAAAAAAATCATATGGAATTATAAAATTTGCCTAAAAGTCACATTTTTCTGGTGAGAGAATATGAGAGATGCACTAATGCAACTAAAAATATTCTCTTGCCACCAGACACTTCTAAGTGAATCTTTTGGCAGAAAATATGATGGAAATCGTGGCATAATTGGCATTCATTAATACCTTAGCAATCAAGAATGCTTTACTTTATTGTGCTTACTCCTCATCCTTGCATCAATTGCTTACGACTTCATTATTTTTGTGTATTCTTTTTTAAAGCATCACATGAGTTAAAAAAATTGTTAAAAAAGAAAAGCAGAAAGTATTGCATTACTTGTAAAATTGATGAAATGAGAACAAAAGCCCTCCCGAACTCCTTTTGAGAGTCTCAAATGATCTTGTTGGCATATGTCATGTCCAACAACTGTTATTAGTGCTCCTTTAGAAGATATATATATATTATTCACAAGTTTAACAAAAAAATCAAATAAAAGATCAACGCCTCATAAGGGTTATGGGTCAAAGGTAAAGTTCTATCATATATTTGAATAATTATAATTATAATGTTATCCCTTTGAATATAGTTCCAGTGCAGTTGAACTACTTGGGACAGATTTCAATTTCAAAAAAGGGGAAAAAATATTATTAATATTAGAGATAATTACTGTTGTCCCCTGTAGTTTGATTTTATTACTAATAAAACTCTATTCTTTATAAAATTATTGTTGCCCCCCTTCCTTATAACGGTGTTAAGTAGCTATTAAGTTTGAATATGTAATGTCTAATTTGTCTTTCATTAAAATTAAGAAATCAAAAGACATTGTTACTCCATTTATAAAAACCATATTAAATGTCAATTTTACTTTAAACTTCATTTATTTTGAATTAAAGAAATGGACAAAATCCAAATCCGATTTGGTTTCCCAACTTCACTAAACTTCATTTATTTGAATTAAAGAAATTGTCAAAATCCAAATCCAATTTGGTTTCCCACTTCCTAAACTTCATTTATTTTGAATTAAAGAAATGAGCAAAATCCAAATCCGATTTACTTTCCCGCCTTCACTAAACTTTATTTATTTTCAAAATATTTTAGGTGATTTTCAGTTTCCAATTTGAGTTGAATTCGATTTTCCTTCCTCTTCGGTTTTTATTTGAGTTTTATTCAATCATTCTTTCTTTATTTAGTGGTTTTTATTAAAATAAAATGGATTATAGTTACTTTTTTCTCCACATTTAATTAAGGGTACTACTGTAACTTGACAAAAGGGTAAATAAGTAAAGAGATAAGTATAAGGGTATCTCGGGGTTTTTGAAAAAAATATAAAGGTGTCACATCATCAGTAAACTAACAGAACTGGTAGGGGGCATTAGTAATTGTAGACAAAGTTAAAGGTTGGATTAATAATTTTTAAAAGTATAGGTAATATAGTAGTAATAAAATCAATGTACAGGGAGACAATTGTAATTATCCCTTAATATTAAAAAAAAATTTATGGACAAAATTATACCATCTTATGATATTCTTCTTTTTTTTTCAATTGATTTTTTTTGTACAAGGATTTTTTTTTTCCCTCTTTTAAACCCGAATATAAGATTAGCCTTGGCTAAAATTTCTTATTCAAAGTGTTTTTAAAACAAAACTTTCAGTGCAATAACTTCGGAGCATGGTCTTCCATTAGGTCCTCTACGACAAGAAATCCTTAGAATTATTTTACCACACAAAGAAATCCCTAGAATTATGCTTCTGACTTATAATTATTTTTTTTATTTGGATTGATTACTTTGGTTGAATGATTTATATCCGAACAAAAAATCATGTGGAGTTATAAAACTTTCCTAAAAAATGAACCTTAAAAATCAAATTTTTTTGATGAGAGAATGTGAGAGATGCATTAATGCAACTAACAATATTCTCTTGCCACCATACACTTCTGATAAGTAAATCTTTGGCAGCAAATATGATGGAAATCATGGCATAATTGGCATTCATTAATTCCTTAGCAATCAAGAATGCTTTATTTTATTGTGCTTACTCCTCATCCTTGCATCAATTGCTTACAACTGCATTGCTTTTGTGTTTTATTCTTTAAAGAATCACATGAGTTGAAAAAATTGTTAAAAGAAAATAAATGAAAAGGAAAAAAGGAAGTATTGCATTACTTGTAAAGTTGATGAAATGAAAATAAAAGCACTCCCAAAATACTTTGAGAGCCTAAATGATCTCGTTGGCATACATCATGTCCAACAACTATTACTAGTGCTCAAAAGAAAATTTCACAAATTTAACCCTCAAAAAAATTGCAAAAATCAATGCCCTGTAAGGATTATAGGTTAAGATGAAGTTCCATCATATATTTAAATAGTTATAATTATAATGTTATCCCTTCAAATGTAGTTAAGGTGCACCTGAACTATTTGAGACATATCTCAATTCCAAAAAAAAAAAAGACTATTAACATTAATACTCAAAATTTTACCATCTTTAGATGTTTCTTTCTTTTTTCCAAATGATTTTTTTTTTTTTTGTATAAGAATTTAAAATAGGAAGAAAAAAAAAAAGGGAATAATTAATACTGCCTATTGTACTATTACTTAATTAATAAAAAATTTCCATTCTTTATAAATTATTATTGCCTCCCCACCCCCACCCCAATTCTTACGGTGTTAAGAGACGGTTACAAGGTGCGACATCTCGCCGAGACATCGCATTTCACCGGTTGCTGAAACCGGCGAATCGGCAAAATCTCAGCGAGATTTCACCAAACTTTGCCTTTGAGATTTCGCCGAACCTTGCCTTTTGTGATTTCGTTCTGAGTACTCGAGTAGGCAAAAACCAAAAAATAAAGAGCATTAATTGCTTGTCCTCCCCATTAATGTAAAGTAAGCACCTCACGCCTCCTCTATAATTGTTTTACCAATTACCACACAACCACGTGTGTGGTCAACAAACCTCAACATGATGTCTGTTTTGTTTTGTTTTTGTTTTTTTGTTTTATTTTTATTGTTATTTTAAAAACTATTCATTCGCACTTCAGAGGTTCAGGTTCATTCCTCATTTCTTTCTCATTTCTTCTCACAAATGCAGAGTTGCAGCAGTAGAAACACCCTGCAAGTTTCATCTTTGTCCTCATCGTCGGAAACAAAAACACTGTGAGTTTGGTGCGTCTACACTTCTCTCTCTTCAACCTGAGCATGGATGTTCTTCCCTCTTTACTCTCCATACTCTTCCATTCCGATAAGCCCAAAGATGAACTAATATCAGAGACAGTTCTAAAGGAAGGTGACGGTTATGTCTATTTTTATTGTGAATCACAACTTCAAATGAGATCATTTTGAGCAGCAAATATATGAATCTTTCTTAAACTGTTTTTAATGGAGAATCGCCCGTATTTCGCCAAATCGCCGGAAAATCAAGATATTCCGGCGACATATTGAAAATCGATTTCGGTGGTGGATTTCGGTTCATCCAATTCGCCGAACTATTGCACCTTGGATGGTTATAGTTGAATGTTTAATATCTATTTTGGCCTTCTAGAATTAAAAAACCAAAAAACAATATATCCTCATTTATAAAAGGAAAAAAAAAACTATAGGAAATACCAATTTTATACTTGTATTCTTAATATTTTGGATTCACACACAAAAAAAAAATACCAATAATAGGAATATCCTAAATTTGATAACGTCAAATTAGAAAGTAAATAGATAAAAACCGATTGGAAGTAAGAAGTTTTTTTTTTTTTTTTTTTGTTGCTAACCCCGGTTTTCTAAGGCTTTGCCCTTGACTAATCCGGTGTTCGACCCGGGTCGCACATTTGGCTGTGGTGGGTGAGTCTCCCAGCGAGGGATTTTTTGCATCCACAAGGTTTTGATAATGTCAAATTAAAATATTACCCAAAAAAAAAAAGATAATGTCAAATTAAAATATAAATAAATAAAAGGTAAAATATAAAGAAAAATCTTTTTTTTTTTTTTTTCCTTATATTTTGAAAATGAGATTTATTTCTTTCAAAAACATCATCACTTAACTAACAGAACTTAAAGGCAAGGGGACATCAATAATTATAGAAAAAGTCTTAAGATTGAATTAGTAATTTCAAAAATGTAAGAATAAAATAGAAATTAAGCAATAGTATAAGGGACAATAATAATTGTCTTAAAAAAATAAAAAAAACCATTAGGGGAAGCCTTAGCTGAGATAACTTAATCCATTTCACCGTAAATGGTGATGATCGAAACAATCCCTCATGCATAGGGCTTTTTTTTGGTCAATATGATACAAATCAAATAACTCCAAGTCAAAAATGTATGGCGACTTTTTATTCAATTCGGAAATAACTCAAAGTAAAAAACGTACAACTATTTTGGTGAATCAAGAGGACAGGTGTAAGGGGTACAAATATATGACCTCAGATTTAGGGCCTCAACAATTATGAGAAAGGGCTTTTTTTTTCTTTAGGTTTGAAAAATAAATAAAGACCCCTTCCACTTGAACAAGTCCAAATTGACCAAGCCTAACATGGGAGATAGACTTAGCAATTGATAACAATTGATAACTGCTGCTTTCTGTCTTTTAAAGTTATCATCAAACTAGTCACAAGAACTAGGGTCCATAGGCCCACGAGATGGAAAAAGGGAAGTGTAGAGCGAAGAAGGTTCAAAACTACCTTCTTGGACTTGCTTCTTCCACCTAAGAGGCTACTATCATTGTGCTAGAAAGACTTTTCATAATACAAAAGTTTGACACATGAAATGAAAAATTTTGAATTCATTAAAAAACAAAATCTTTGAATAGGAGAGTATATATATCTTTTGGGGTACATAAATGGAGTCAAAAACCAAGCTAAAGAAGAAAACTAAACAGAGGCACAACTTGAATAATCTGCCTAGAGGATTTCCTCCAACTCTGGTGAGGGATTTAGAAAGCTTGTCAAGGAACCCCGGATAGCCAAAGGCACCTTTGACATCCAATCAACAACAACATTCACGTCTCTCAAGACATGGCAAACCTCAATTGTCCTAATGAGATTAGTAACAATCTATTGTCGTCAACTATCCTCGTAGGCTTCCCATGAAGCTCCCCACCAATGGAGAGGCACCTTACAACCTCTAGTGAGTGAACCAAAGCCTTTCTCAACAACCAAAAATAAAACCTCATTGAGAGGAGGTAGTTCAACCTCAAAGATCGAGTAGATGTGCATCCTCTTTGCAAATCGTCCCTAAAAGCTCCTCCGAGTTCTGTGAATGTGTTTTACTCATTGATTACGTCATCCATATTAAGCTTCATGTACTCCTTCAAGAGAGGTGTCCATCTTGTCAACCCCATCCATCTCAAAGAGCGAGTTATGACTGACGAATACGTTTCTAAATTGCTTCGATCCTGCGTAATTAATGCGCACGACCGTCGTGCGGCCATTGGATGGTCGCCATGTGGTCGGGTTTTAAATCTTGACCACTCGTTGCTTAAAACAACTTAAGCAAAAAGAAATGCAACAAGTGATTGGGATTTAAACCCGACCATGTGACAACCATCCAACGACTACAAGACTGTCCAACACATTAATTGCACAGGACCGAAGCAAAACCCTGTCCAAAATTCAACAAAAGAGTCTGCATACTCCATAACCACTATCCAACCGTCCCCTAGTTTGCTCTAATCCTCTTCATGCATGTCATTGTTCCTCCACTTCCATAGCAAAAATAAGATGCACACAAAGATCACTGGTCAATGCTTCTTACTCACCAGCTTCTGAGGCCACATTTCGAGGTTTATCTTGCACCCACTCTTAATATTGTCAACACTGAACCATGCTAGACAATGATGTCGCACCAATTTGTACTAAACCCCTTTGCTATAGAGTAGAGCATTTCTCCAACACAGGCATGAGATTTTCCATGTTCATTGAGACATAAGTTGCTCTGTTTATGATCCATGAGGTGTGTTATGGTCGGGACAAAACAACACGGTTGAACTCCAAAACAATGAACACTGAAAATTACTCCAAAGACAAAGGTCGGATTCTTCACAAAGCCGACCAGCATGCATTAATTACGCAGTACCGACCAGATGCTCCGCTTACCGAACAACATGGCTGGGATGACAAACATGCACAACATATGATCGAACATAAATACTTATGATAGTGTGCAAATGCGTCACGAGCACTGTAGTTACCATGCTCGGAGGAAGGGGTCGAACATATATCTACATATGCCGAAAAGGTAACCATGACAAATGGCAAAATCTTCAAACAAATAAGAGGACTATCAATGAAAATTCAATAACCAAAGAGACAATGAAGAAGACTAAAGGATTTATGAAAGGATTAGCATAATGCATAGCCAATACAGGATCAACCAAACAACTTCAAATGCAAGCTCAAGAGCTCGACCAGGAGGGACACATGGCAACTCCAGCAAGGATTTTGGAAAACGTGCGTTGAGAGTCGTGCGTCAATGATGGCTACTCATGATAATGACGTTACATTTTCCAATGAAACGCATGGTCGAACAGACCAAATATTTGGAGCACGAGAATGACATAATCCATTGAGCCGAACACCCTGTGCTCGACCTCAATGGATTGGGGGGCTTATATTAAGAATAAAATTGGTCATTCTGTACATTCCGGTCTAAACTCATGATTGCACGATCCGACCAGGCTTGTTACTTAATATGGCTCGACCATATGGTTCATGGTAGGACCAACCACAACGTCAAGAGTATCCGACCTTCATGTTTAGGGGACCTAACAAAGGTAAACTCCTATCATCTATCAACTTGATGGAAAGACAAGTTAGGTAAAGAACTCTTCGTAGAGTTACTTTCCTAGAACAACTCATTTTAGAGTCATATCCCAAATCTAACTCTACTATCTTATACCATATAAACATCTCAGGTAAACATAATGAGGGGGATAGAGTAGTTGTGATCATATCACATTGGTACTGACTTGCTCGTCGGAGACGTACCTCGACCACACAAGGTCGAGCTCGTATGTTGCAGGAACGTGACAGGGAAGGACAAGCAGGATTCGTGACAGAGAAGGACGAGTAAGATTCTGTATCAACAAGGTACAACCTCCTTTTCCTGACATTAGTCACCAGCCGTTTGTGACACACCAACCAAAGGAAACATGCAGCAAATGCGATAGGAAATTTTGAGCTTATTGCATATGACCCTCCACAATGTCAATTATTCAATTCCATCAAAAAAGTGTTGTCGACTCCTTCACTAACTCCTCCTATGCCAAAGTAGATGGAAAACATCCCATCTTTAGAAGATAGCAAGAATATAACGTCTCTTATCCCACTGAGATGACTAATGCAAGAAAAGTTACCAATCTGGTAATTAAAATAAAGTTGCTACTCAGATATAAAATCATGTCTATTTCACATAAACCATGAAAACATAAGGAGTTTTTTTTTTTTTTTTTTTTTTTTTTTTTTTTTTTTTTTTTTTTTTTTTTTTTTTTTATCCACAACAAACCACACACAAACCCCACCATTTTTTTTTTTTTAAAAATAAATTATTTTCCCTCCCTTTTTTCACCAACCCGCGGCGGGAGAAAAAAAATTAATTAAATTTTTTTTTTTTTTTTTTTTATAAAAAAAAAACTTTCTCTTTTTTTTTCCTTTATAAACCCCCCCCCCAGATTTTCCCCCCTTTTTTTTTTCTCCTTTGGGGATTTTAATAATTAAAATGTTGGGTTTAGTGATGAAAATCACTTTATCTTTGTTTGAATTAAATTTTAATTTGGTGGGTATAGTGTTTAATGGGTAGGTGTTTGGTAATTTTGGGGGTTGAATGTTTTAGGATTTAAAGTGGTTTTGCAAAACGGGATTAGTTTGAGGTTTTTTCTTGTGGTTTTGAGAAGGTTTCTTCTCTCTTGTGTTCTTTCATTGAACTCCTTGAGCTTGGCTTGGTTGAGGGTTTTATTAAGAGCTTAAGGTGGAGGGTGTTTGGAGCTTTGAGGGTTTGTGGTTGAGGTATTGTATCCTAATCTTGTCTATTTTGAGATTAAAATAGTAATCCTCCGTGGATGTAGCTATCTCGAATTTTGGATTAGTGACCGTATTCTTGTGTGTTGTTTGCATTTCATTTTCATTCTTGTGGTGGTTTGTTGTTTATTTGCTTTGTGATTGTCTTTCAATTTATATTGCACAAGATCTTGGTTTATTTTGTTCATTTGGGTGATTTGTTTAATCATCCGGTTCTGGATTTGGTTTTGTCTTCTCTTGGCATCGGCATGGTTTTGTGCATTTATTTTGAAGACAATGGTGCTATCATTTAGGGTGGAGCCATTTGATGGAAATCAAATTTTGAATTATGGAAAATGAAGATGAAAGATTTGTTAATTCAAAATGGTTGTCACAAAGCATTGTTGGGAAAGGATAAACCGGAGGGAATGAGATGATGATTGGGAAGAGATGATCTCAAGCCATGTCTACTATTCGGTTGAGCTTGTCAATGGTTTTGTTTAATATTGCACATGAAAATCGGCGGGTTTGTGGTCAAAGTTGGAAGCATCTACCAAACAAAGTCTCTCACAAATAGAATTTTCTTGAAGAGAAATTATTTTCTTGTAGAATGAAGGATGGTTCAAATATTTCTAATCATTTGAATGAGTTCAACAATATACTTTGTCAATTGGAAAGTGTTGAAGAAAAGATGAAGGATGAAGACAAGGCGGTGATTTTACTTTGCACTCTACCGAATCTTATGATCATTTAGTAACACCCTATGTTGTAGTAGGGGGATTCTCTTGATTTTGATTCGGTTTGTAGTACATTACTTGCCGATGAACTCCAAAGGCTTCTTTGGGAAGTTCTATGGAGGTGGGTTCGAGCTAATATGACAAGAGGTAGAGCAAAGACGCATGATTCTTCAAAGGGTTCTTCAAGAAGCAAGTCAAGACATTGTTCTAAATCCAAGGGGCATGATGGCAAGTACAATTGTTGGTTTTGTGGAGAGAGTGGACATCTTAAAAAGAATTGTTTCAAAAGAAAGAAAATGGTTTTAATTCGGAAATGAAACAGGTAAAGAGATTGTTGGTGAACATTCTAAGGAGGCAAATCAAGTTGTGGCTACCACATCTAGTGTTATCGAAGATGAAGTGTTGATAGTGGGTTGCAATTGAATTTCACCAAAATTGGTTCTTGACACCGGTGCTACACATCATATGTGCCCACACAAATCTTGGTTTAGCACATATGAGCCATGTGAAGGAGGATTGGTGAAAATGGGGAATAACTCATCTAGTAGAACACTTGGCATTGGATCGTACACTTGAAGATGTTTGATGGTATTGTTCGCACACTTGAAAATGTTAGACATGTTCCGGATATGACAAAAGGTTTGATTTCTTTATCTACTTTGGAGAAGGAAGGTTGTAAATTTTCCGGAGGAGATGGAGTACTCAAAGTTTCAAGAGGTGCTCTTGTTATCATGAAGGGAATCCGGGTTGGTCTCTTGTACAAGTTGTTGGGTAGTTCCATTGTTGATGATGTTGCAAATGTGGCGGTTGACAAAGGAGATGTTTCTCTTAGGTTGTGGCATCAAGACTTGGGCACATGAGTGAAAAAGGTATGAAAGTTTTGATGGAAAAGAAACTTATCCCAAATCTGAATTTTTAGAGAAGGAATTTTGTGAGCATTGTGTCTATGGGAAGCATCATAGAAGGGCTTTTAAAGCGGGTATGCACACAAGTAAAGGGATTGTTGATTATATTCACTCGGATGTTTGGGGTCCATCACCGGATATGTCTTATGGTGGTGCTCTACTTTGTTACTTTCATTGATGATTTTTCAAGGAAAGTATGGGTGACAATTCTCAAGTCAAAGAGTGATGTGTTAATGGCATTCAAGAACTTCAAGGTTGAGGTGGAGAAAACAACCGGTAGAAGCATCAAAGTTTTGAGGACGGATAATGGAATGGAATATGCAAAGAATGAATTTGGTAATTTTTGCAAGGAAGTAGGAATTGTATGGCATCATACGGTTGTGCATACTCCACAACAAATGGAGTGGCGGAACGCATGAATAGAACATTGATGGAGAGGGTTCGGGCTATGCTTAGCATGCAAACTTGGAGAAAGAATTGTGGGCCGGCGGTGTTGCGGCATGCTATCTTGTGAATAGGTCTCCTTCAATGACTTTGGGTGGAAAGACTCCAAATGAGGTATGGCATGGAACTCCTTGTGATTATTCGGATTTGAAAATTTTTGGATGTGATGCATATGCTTTGATTCCAAGTTGTCAAAGGAGCAAACTTGATCCAAAATCCAAGAAGTGCATTTTTGTAGGATATGCTAAGAATGTGAAGGGGTATCGATTATGGGATCCAAGTACCCATAAGATCATCATAAGTCGTGATGTACATTTTGATGAATCATCTATGTTGATTAAGGGGGTGGAAAAGAAATGTGATGAAGAAAAATCAATTGTTGAGGATACCCATGAATTTCACATGCAACCTATAAGTTCTTCAATGGGATGCTCATGATGAAGATGTTATAGATCTTGATAATCAGATGTCAAGGAGAAATTCAAGAGAGACACCGGTTGGTGTTGAGAGAAATTTTACCTTTGGGAGGAAGGCCTAGACAAACTCGTTTGCCGGAGGTACAAGGTTGTGTTGATCCAAATACTCTTAGAGCTTTGGTGGCTTTAAATGAGAACCAAGTACATTTCTTGCGCCATCAATGTGGATGATGCAGCATTGGAGGATGCAATGAATGAAGAGTTTCGCACTTCAAGACAGACATGGGATTTGGTGGAATTGCCAGGAGAAGCCATTGGTTGTTGGGTGTACAAACTCAAAGAGGGGTGGATGGCGGTGGGGTATAGGGCGGCTTGTTGCCCAGGCTTTGCCAGAAGGTATAGATTTCTTTGAAGTCTTTTCCCGGTTGTGTTGGTGACTATTAGATTGGTGCTTGGACTTGTTGCTATACATGACTTGGAGCTTGACATGGATGTAACAGCTTTTTACATGGTGATCTTCTTGAGAGGTGTCTGGGCACCGGAGGTTTGTTGGAGGCAGGGGCTCTGTCGTTGGAGTCCTTATATGGACTTAAACAAGCTTCAAGACAATGGTACAAAACTTTTGACTCCTTCATTTTAAGTCTTGGTTACAAAAGAAGTGAATATGATCATTGTTTATACATTAAGTTCTTTGATGATGGATCATATGTGATATTAGTTTTATATGTGGATGACATGCTCTTGGTGTCCAAGGATAAAGCTAAATTGAAGAGCTCAGGTGTTTGGCGAGGTTTGAATGAAGGATCTTGGTCAGCCAAACAAATTCTTGGAGTTGAGATTCAAAGAGATAGAATGAATGGGACTTTATCACTTTCACAAAAGTCTTTTGTGAGAAAATTCTTGAGAGTTTGGCAAGTGTAAAGAAAAGGCGTTTCAACTCCATTGGGATCACATTTCAAATTATCTTCCAATGATAGCCCAAATACGGAAGATGAAAAGACCAAGATGTCTAGATACCCTTATGCAGTTTAGTTGGGAGCTTGATGTTTCTATGGTGTGCACTAGGCCGGATATTGCTCTGCGGTTGGTGTGTTGGTAGATTTATGGCAGTCCCGGAGAGCATTGGAGGCGGCAAATGGGTGCTTAGATATTTGAGAGGCACAAGTGATTACTCTATCACATTTAGCAAGGTGAGACAAATTCAAGGCTATGTGGATGCTAGTTATTGTGATGATCGTGATAAGGGCTCTACATGGGTTATGTTTTCAAATATGGAAATGGTCCAATAAGTTGGATGTCTAAGCTTCAACCGGTGGCATTATCAACTACCAGCGATACATCCCCCTTTAGAGCGTGTGCTTCGGTTTGTGGGTGGTTGGCATTGTCGGTATGCATTTGTTTTGTGATATATGGTCTTTACTTGGCCAGAACCCGTACATCACAAGAGACAAGCATATATTGGTACAATATCATTACATTCGAGAAGTCATTGAAGCAGGATCCATTGTTAAGTTACAATGAGATGTCGTATGCTTCCGTTGTCCAGGAGAAGTTATTGAGTCTATCTTCTCTTGGTTTCAAGAAATATATTCAAGTAAACTTCCATCGTGTTTTGGTTTAGTGTAAAATACTTTATCTTTTATTTGAATTCAAATTTTGAATTTTGGTCCTTGTGTTTCTTGGTGTTTGTTCTTGGGCTTGGGTTGAGTTTTCTGGACTTCTGTGTTTTTGTCCCTTCTTTTGTCTTCTTCTTCTTTTTTTCGATTTCTTCTCTCTTTGTTCTTCTCCTTGCTCCTTGGCTTGGCTTTTGGTTTTTTCGCTTGTGGTTTCTGAGCTTTGGGGTTTGTCCTTGGGTAACATTGTATCCCTCATCTTTCTATTTTAAGATTAAAATAGTGAAATCCCTCCCTGGATGTAGCTAATCTCAATTTTCTTAGTGCCACTAATTCTTTTTTTTCTTTCATTTTCATTCTTGTTGTTTGTTGTTTATTTGTTTGTTTGTCTTTCTTTTATTCCGTCTTTTTTTTTGTTCTTTGGGTGTTTGTTTATCATCATTTAGGGTAGTCTTTTTCACCTTATTTTTTTTATTATCAGTGCAATTCCTAAAGTTTTTTTATGAGAAAAATAAATTTATATCTCCTGGTCTTAATATGTAAATCCTATTCTGAGTGACACCTTTAGAAACCAATTACATAAACTTACTACCCCTAAAAAATATATTTAATGGCTTTACTCTTTTTTTTTTTTTTTTTTTAATTCAACTATCACTTTCTTTACATTTATTTGTATCATTTTCTCTGACGATCTCTCCTACTCTAAATGTATAAACTCATTATGAGTACATATGGCCAAAATACTTATTCAGTCCATTTCTAACAAGGAGTGTAGATGTATGACATGTGTCCTAACATCACATCAAATAGTTGAAATCTATTTATAAGTCACATTAAATAATTAAAATTATATTAAAAAGAAAGTGATGTAATTTGCAAATGGATCTCAACCATTTGATGTGATGTTGGGACACATGTCACACATCTACAAGAAAATTAACTGAATATTAATCCACATATGGCCCACAAAAAATAAAAAGTAGGTCCAAAGACATACTAGGCTCGTTGGGAATAGTCTTCCGCATGAAGAGGTGTTTATTTGGATCCATTGATTTTATTTATTTATTTGTTTATTTCTTGAATAAAAATCCATTATTTTTTATTACACTTTGCATATATAAAATTCAAAAGATAATTACAAAGGACCACTCCTACATTTATGTGTCACCTTCTAAGGTAAGGACAGCATAGCTGACTAGGAAAGTGGGGTGCACTTTTGGATTTGTGGTCTCAGTCGGTAGATGCCGTTGGCTGCCCAAAATGGACAAAAAGGACGGTGTAGAATGACCCAATCACTCATCAATGATATGCTAAATTAAAATCTGAGTTCACGACCATCAATTTGGGATCTTTATCATATAACGGAATCATTTGAAGCCATTCCCGAATACTTTGGAGTCTTCACAAGTTAACGGTGTGACGTTCAAAACGATCTGCACCATTGGAGTCGTCAAACGATGTATTCAAGACCGTAGATCCAGGATCTCATCATAAAAATTTAAAACCGTTGGACCGAAAACCGACATTCATCTTTTTGTGAATGACTGTATTTACTGGAGTACCCTCGACTGCTACAAGAGATAATTACTGTTACCTTATAATATAGCATAATTATTATTTGATTCTTTATACTTTCTTGATTTGAAAATTACTAATCTAATCTTGTATATTGCTTGTAATTACTAATGCATTCCACCATTAAGTTCCATTAACTGAGTGATGATGTGGCAATCGTTGATTTATTCAAAAAAGTCAAAATAACTTTATGATTTTATAGTGCTTTTTATGCTTTATTTAAATTACATTATTATCCTTAGCAATTAAGAAAAAATAACCCTAAACCTAAAATGCAAAACCTATCTTCTTCCCTTATGTAGGGGTATAAATGGATAGCTGAAATCTGTTTCCGCATCCGTTTAAGAGTATCTGTCCGATTACTAATAAGATGCGGATATGGTATATCCCTTTTTTACCGATTATGATCCATCCGATAAAGTTATTTATTTAATTTTATTTTTCTTATTTTTATAACTTTTTTTATCTATGATATGTGACTACATATTTTTTTTCTAGATTTTCTATCAAAATAGCTACCAAAGTTGCTAAATTCTTAAAATTTCAAACATAGCTTCACAAATAAAATGGTGAAAATGTAAATTGGAAGTCGAAAACTTGTATTTGATCTATATTCATGCCTATTTAGAAGAATCTATTTAAGAAAATAACTATCTGATTATCATCCGAAATCCAACTGAATCTGTCCGAAAATCGATAGGATATTATCCGAATTCATCCAAATATAATAGAATGCGGTTATGGTATCACCACTATCTGATCCGAATCCGATCCATTTACACCCCTACCCTTATCAAGGTAAAAGAAAAAAATTAAACCAACTTTTAAGTATGTTGTATATTGAGTTATTGTAAGTGGAAGAGGCTATTAAGTGTATTGTCTCTCGCCAGGCTCCCCCATCATCTTATTTTCTTCATTACCATTGCTTTTTAAATTACAATTTAATTACTAAATCATATTCTTCATAAAATTACTATTGCCCTCACTTCCAACAGTGTTAATTGATCATTATGATTTGATGTTTAATATCTAGTTTGCTCTTATATTATTAAGAAGCCAAAAGATGATGTTGTTCTCATTTTGAAAGAAAAAAAAATTATATATATGCATTACCCCCCAATTCCCCTAAAAAAAATGAAGAGAGAGGAGAAAGACAGTCGAAGAAAATAAAATGATGGGGAGACTAGCAAGAGGGAAACAACATACTTATCGGCCTCTTCCCCTTACAATAACTCAACACGCAGCATATTGATTTAATTTTTTTTCCTTTTATTTTGACAAGAGAAGAAAACGGTTTAGCACTTTAAGTTTAGTTTTAAATCTTTCTTTAATTGCTAAGAATGGTAATTGTAATTTAAAATAAAGCGTAAAAATATTAAAATAATATAAAATCATAGATAAACTCAGTGTAACTTAAATGAAGATGCTAAGATGGATGAGTGGCAAAATTAGGATGGATAAGATAAAAAATGATCATATTAGAGTTGGTCTGGGAGTTGCTCCCATAAGTGATAAGTTTCGAAAAAGTCATTTGAGGTGGCACGACCATGTTCAATGGAGATTTATAAATGCCCTGTACGGAGAAGTGATATAATCCATATTGAAAGAACTAAAAAAGTTAAGGGTAGACCTAAGATAACCTTAGAAGAAGTTTAGAGAAATGATATTTATAGCTTATGCCTTTTATCTAGCATGGTCTAGAATATAACTAATTGGAAGGCAAGAATTCATGTAGCCGACCCCATTTAGTTGGAACAAGACTTATTATTGTATTGTAATATAAAATTATAGAATTATTTTGAAGTTTTTAAATAAATCATAGCGGTATCATGAAATAAAATAATATTTATACTAAAATACAGTAATTATCCCTTTAAAAAATAATAATAAAAAGAAAATCCAAGCTTATAGCAGTAGAGGGTATTCCAGTAAATCCAATCATCCTGAAAGAGAAGGGTATTATAGTAAACTCACAGTAGAGTCAAAAGTGTACTAGAAGCCCATTAGGCCAACGGACGCCACAGTTCAGGTTTTTTTTCCCTTTTTTTTGGTAGACACAGTTCAGGTTTCACACGTTGGCATGAACAGCGTAGCGCCATTACGCGCACGGCGTCTCTTGGTGTCTGCATTCCGTAATAATTAACAGTGATAGGATCATCACAACTCAAAAATTGCTCTTTTTGCTGTTGCTGCTCAGACTCACCTCGCACCTCACTCGTATAAATAGTGTTTATAATATAAACGTAGGGGTTTTTCTTTTCATTTCTTTTCTTTTCATGTCATCTCATCGTTTCTAGAAAGAAAGGAACCGAAAAGAATAAGAATTTGTCTTCTCAAATTCATAACTATTAAGCAATTAATTCAAGACGATTTGCAGATACATATGGCGATTGCAGAGATCGCTCTGCCGTTTCTTCTGTACAAGCGTCGGAGCTGGAATTCGCCACGCAAGTCTCGAAGAACTCACCGATTTTCTTATCCGTAAAGACTACTTTTGTTCATGTTTCGGTTCTCGAGAGATTTGTTGTCTGTCTTGTTTTCCATTCTTCTCCTTCTGATCAGTTTAAATTTGGCGTCTTGTGATCTGTTACAAAAAAATTTGGGGGAGGTTTTTGGTTATTAAGGTTCGATTGGACCGTACGTTATTCGGTTTGGTTTGAGTTAGAGGATGCATTTCGATTGAGTTATGGAGGAGTTGGAGTTGTTGAAAAATTGCTTTGGTCCTGGTTTTTTTAGTGACGAAGGATTCATTTGTTGATTTGGATTATCGGAGGAGCCTTTTTTCCTTGTTCTGTTAGGTTCTTTGTTTTTTCTACGGTTTTGGACGTTATTGAATTTCGGAATCGGAGGGAAGCGTGTTCCTTTTGGGAGGTTTAGAAAGTAAAGATCTATAATCTGAAGTAAAGCTGATTTGAAGTTGTCGGATATCTATATGTTGGTTTAGAAGTGAAGCAAACTTGTGGAATCTTGTAAAAGTGGGATCTTGTATTATCTGTTTTGGGTTCATGTGAAGTTTGTTCTCATCTTTCCACGAGGGGGCTTTTTTAATTTATGATCGTCAGAACTTTCAGTTGAAGAAGTTTCGGAGTTTTGTTTGGGTACTCTCGGTGGGATAGAATTGATTCACCATGGTTACCGCAAACATCTTCAGCTGTAGAAAGCATTCATGGCCTCCCGAAGAGTATGTCAGCAAGTCGACCTTACAATTGGTGAGCTCTTCACTGGGTTTAAATTTTCTGAATTTAACATGTGTCATCTGATTTATTGGCGTTCTTCTGTTATTGGCTTATAACATCTGTATGATGTAGTTAAATAGCCGTTTTATCGTTGTTATCATCATTCTTTCAAAAATTAAGGTGGATTAAAAGAGACTGAAGCAAAATTACTAGGAGATGGAAGTATGGATGTCTACCAACCATCCAAAAATTACTACTGATGGAAAGAGTTTCCCTGAAATGCACTGGTGGATGGTCTTAGTTTATTAATTAGATAATGCACCCGTAAAACACAGTAACCCATCAGTAGTTCAGGAAGTTCTGGCTTCCTGCTACTTCGAAATCCAGAAAAAGTTTGCATTCTGAAAGTTATCTCTGTGAACTTCATTTCAATGATATGAAGCTTCAATTCCCCTACCCCCTCTTCCTGCTTCTTGTATTTATGAACTGACATTCTTATGCAATGATGCATTTACTTTTTTATCATAAGACCCTTCATTTCATGGTTTCTTTTCTGGTCAATTAGGGGATGCTTTTCAGACATCCCTTTGTGGGACTATTGTTGTCAACAGAGGTGCCTTTGTTAGGCATTTTTTCTTTTGGGATGAATTTGTTAGGCAATTTTATTTGGTTCTCGTGTAGTTAAAATTTTCGGATACTCTCTAAGAAGCTACTAAGGGGGAGGGGGGAGGGGAGGGGGGAGCAGAAGCCAATATCAATTTTAACCACAAAAGCCTTGCTGCTCAGAACTTGAGGAGAATTGAA
Organism: Hakea prostrata; assembly: GCF_041222555.1. Lineage (NCBI taxonomy): Eukaryota > Viridiplantae > Streptophyta > Magnoliopsida > Proteales > Proteaceae > Hakea > Hakea prostrata. The sequence continues at coordinate 70,823,028 of NC_142602.1, forward strand.
ACCCCTTTTGTTTTATCCTGACTGCCTTAAGACTTTTGGTTTGCAAAGAGTTGCTGCTTCTCATTCAAGACCAACATTGCATCCTCCTGGTAAATTTGGTTTAAACATTGCTCCTTGTCATTTCACGCTAAAGTATAAGCCATAAAAGCTGTATAGCACGTTTTGATCTCCAAATGAGATCTATTTCAGTTAATAACAGTTAGTTAGGGTTTATTTTGGTCCCTGAGTTTAAGCTGACCCTAGACCTCAATGAATATGGGTTTGGTTTGGTCATACCCCTGTGTGTGTGTTTGCTTTGTTTTAACTAATCTCTGCTTATCTATGGTCCTAGTTGGACTTTGACAGTGCTGCCCCACCACAACAAGCATGGAGGAGGAGACTAAACAGCCATGCTAACATACTCAAGGAATTCAGTGTCACATTTGTGGAGGCTATAAAGATGGTGAGATATTCTTTTTTCTTTTAAT